>NC_064875.1:21383966-21413966 GCF_943734745.1 Anopheles darlingi
TTCTCTTCATTTCTCTTCCCTTTTTTTCTTGGATTGTAAGTTTAACTGGCAGCAGGAGAACTATATTTAATGATGGGAGAGCATGGGTTGTGCGCGGCATATGTTTCTCCTCTTTCCCTTAGATTATACTTTGCACAAAGTGTCCATATTCAGGAATTCTTAAGAAGTTTACTGTTATTCTGTCTCTTCGCAATCATTTCCGTCGCACGGCTTACATCCCCCCTATCCATCTACACAAGCAAAATAACAATCACTCGGAGCGTTCGGAACAATCTCGTAGAAAAGGAATCTCAATTTAAATTTTGAATCTGCGAACTCGAACTGTGAATTTTCCTCTCCCCCCACGAGGTTTTTTTACACTACAAAAGCATCAGCATTTATTGTCATTACAATGGGCAGCTCCACTTAATGATTGAAATGAAACGGTATACTTAATGTGGAAGGTGGGGGGTGAGAACACAGAACAAGAATGATCTTTACACTTTTACGGCACTACTATTACTACCGTTATTTGCCATCGTCACGCTCCAACGAAAGCACGCCACAAATTCATCTGCGGAAAAATTTAAAATCGTGTGGTGTTGACCTCCGTGCGCGCGTGACCTGTGAGGCGATGGTGGACCAGTTTCATAAATGGAATCGAATTCTTAAACGAAAAGCGAACTCCCTTCTATTTTTTTTAAACCCAATAAAGTGTATATATACTTCGATGGAATAAATCGCCTCCAAATAAATTTACCATGCTTAATGGGATTTTTTTCTCCTAATGTGGGTCCTGTCCTTGAGTGGAAAGTGGTTAATAGCGCAATGGTGAGGCTCTCTCTGTCTCTGTTTTCTGTACATTTTGATTTGGTGTGTCGTTTGTCCTTGTGTGTGTGAGCGTCTTCCCGTCGTTTGTTTCATTGTTTGTTTCCATTCATGTTGCTTTTTTAATGTATTACAATTTGTTCCGAGCGCAACCGTACTAAAGATGCTATCTTGTTCTAAAATCATCTCATTCACAGGAGCAAGCAGCTCAACGTCTACGAGTGCAGCGAAAATTGGCGAAACGTAAGTAACTGCCTAAGCATGCCATGATGGAGGCGAAGGAACGGATCTAAGTAGTGCATGCCTTTTGGTTTGTTGCTAAGTATATGGTGCTAAGGTGAAGTAGTCGCGATCTAGTAGTGTATGTGTGTAGATTGATCTTTTCCGCTTGTTTGGTGTCATGTAATATTTCTCTCATTTTCGGCCATTTCCATTCCCCGGTCCTTTCTCATTATGTAGTATGCGACGTATTCCTTTTGTACTTCCTTTTACAACCTTAGTTGACTGTATACATATTTCCCCTATTTTTCTTTCCTGAACAACCACCGAAACATCTCTTCAAAAAAAAAAAAAATCGGTACCAACCTCTCCTGTCCTCTCTCCGTTTGGGAACTAATTCTCCCCCAACCCCTCACCCAGTGACACAACAGACAATGGTGTTGGTGAAACAATGCTGTCCCCGCCGAATGGTTCGTCCGGGAATGCAGCAGCAGCAGCAGCTACCGCAACCAATGGCAGCAACAACGGCGGTCCATTCGATGTGGTTGCCACCTCGTCCGGTGCCGCTGGCGTCGTCAACACGTCCTTACTGCGCCCGAACAATCTGCGGTACCCGATCGAGGATAGCAGACGCGAACCGCAACTATCCGTAAACAGCAACAACTTCGACAATGCCAGCGTCCTGTCATCGGACTCCTCCACGATCTATGGGTACGGCGGTGGCTATGGTGATCCGAATCAGGTCGGTTTACCGCCATCGGCCACCGCTGCTGCTCAGAAACGCTGGATTCCACAGCAACAGCGCGAACTGCTGGAGAAACAAGCGCAACTGCTCCTGTCCGGTGCCTCCGTCCGGCGGAAACGTGAAACGGAGATATTTTAACCGAGCATGAGCCGCGGTAACCAACATACGCGCTCGCAGCAACAGCAGCAGCAGCAGCAACATGGGTACACAGCGATCGTATAACCACGACGTAGCGAACCTTAGCAACTCTAATCACCCTAACAGATAGCGCAACTCTCTCTCTTTGACGCTAGATAATTAGTGCGTTGCATTTTAGCTGCTTGTACGTTGCCCTTATTTAACGCGTCGCGTAGCCCCAACAAAAACTGCATTCCTCTCCCTCCTACCCATACTCCTCCTGCTCTGGATGCCATTCGTAGAAAGGAACGTGACGAGATTTGCTAAGAAGAAGAAAAAGAAGTGAAGGAGAACAGTAGTGTAGTACTGGCTGCTAACTGACGAAGGAGGCTGTGTCTAATAATGTCGAGAGTGCGCGTCAGAGTGGCTTTAACTTAACACAGTGTATGCGGCGTGATGCAGCTCTCTTCTGCAAAGAAACAACTTCCCAACAATTCCCCCTCTCTCAGTAGGCGCTAGCTAGCAGCAGTTCTCTGTGCTACTCGTTACTATACGATGCTTTTAATTTATTATTACACAAGTTTGTGCCGTTATTAGCGAGCTCGAAATGAATAAAATGTTATTATTATGTTTATATAGTTTTGCTAATCTCTCGGTCTTTCTATTGTGGTGTTTTGTTTTTCACTTTACGTTCTATATTTTTACATACCTGCTTCGTTTGGTGTACGATGTAACCGTATTCTATCTCTACGAGTTACTATTTTGATACTTGTATATTATGATTAGACATGTCTAGGTTGTACATTTTCTTCTATTTTAATTATTCAATTTTTAAGTTTTTGTAACCATATATGATGACTTTTAAATTTTCCTAGCGCTTAGTGCATGAATTTCCGAACATCTTTACGTTCCGCTTTCAGTAAGCATGCCCTTTTTCCTATTAGCGCACCTTCCTGCTCTCTCGCTTGCTTGTGCACCCCGCTTCTATACCAACATCGTCGCACTGCTGGTGCTTATCTATCGTCCATCTCACCGTAGCTTTAGTAAAACCGCATGCCTGCGCTTCTCTTTACTCTCTACTCCTTTCGCAAAACAACAGAAGTGACACCGAGAGTGCCGAGTTGAAGAACCCGATGACGAAGGCGCAAAGATTCAAAAACATTTTCGCCAAAGGGCTACAGCAGCGTGGCGGTAGCGGTACCCCGGCTGGCAGCGATCTGCCCGAGCCGGTGACACCGATTCCGGATGTTGTGGTGGACGAGCAGGATGCCAGTAAGAAGCAGCAGCTGTCTGGCGATGCGGAAACACTACCTGGTGGTAACACGAAACCGGTCAAGGTAAGCAAGTGCAACCTGAGTTATAGCATGTCACCTTAACTGCTCTGTTAACATGGATCCTTCGGCATTTTTTCTCCCTTCTGGCAGGACGATAAAACGTTGGTGTATGCGGAGCTGGAACTGAAACCTTCAGAGATATCGTTCGTCAACAAGCCGGCATCCAACGAATCGACGGAATACGCCGAGATCCTGTACGTTCAGCAGCAACAGAAGCAACAGCAAGAACAGCAGCAGCAGCAACAGCAGCAGAAACAACAACCAGGAGGAGCTGGAGAGGTGGTTGGCATTGAATCGTCGCGAACTGTCCCACGGTCGCACTCGGGCGATGACAATCGTCCAGTGATCGACGTTAGTTTGAACAAACCGAGCCACAAAAACAACGACAAGGGAGCCGCTGCTGGAGGAAAGTGAAGTCCACCGAAGAGTGTGGATCATCGAGAAGGGCAGGGGCTGGGAAGCGTTTGTGATTAGGATTATCAAATCTCATGCATCACCCTAGGAACCAGCCTCCCATCAGCCCGGAGAGGAACCGTCATAAGCTGCTCTTTGGAATGTATTTTTTTTATGCTCATCATACACATCAGGATATGCCGTCCAATCTGCGTCATAAATTCATCTTCCTTTTTCTCATCATGCAGAACTAAAACATAATAGTATCCATTACTTTTTAAAAAAAATGAACGTCGAATTATACAACACCAAGATAGGTTGTAGAGAAATAGGACTTTAGTGAAGTAAGAGGCGTTGCCCCTCGTGAGGATCTTATGTGTCTTGCAGGAGGCCTTCATATGTAATGTGTAAGCAGCATGTAAGCATGTGTTTCTGAAGATTTCTGAAGTAACGAGTGCTTTGAGAAAGTGTAGCAGTGTATGAGAGATAGGTATGAAGAATGTATTTGAATATTTTTTCCCCATTCGAACTGCTGCACGTGTTGTGAGCAGTTGAGTTAAAGGTTTAAGTGAAAGCGCACATTTTTATCATCAAAACTACCGAGCATCATCCTAGATAGCATTCGAAAAACGCTCACGTTCCACTCTCTAGAGCGAGATTGTCGAAAATCCGAATTGAAAAGGAAGTATCAATAAAAGCCCACATCGAATTCAATTGCTGCTAAACCTGTATCCCGGAAAGGGTTTTGTGTTTTTAACGAAAGAATTAGACAACGCTCCGGGAGAACGTTGTCTAACTCTCGCACCGCATTAGCACAAAGGCCAGCGACAAACGAACGAACGAACGGACAGACAGACGGACGGCTGCCACTGCACACAATCACAATCTGGCAGCCAAATTGGTAATGATCTAAGTTGATTTATGTTTGGTCAGGAGCGAATAAATAAAAAAACGGCAAAACCCCACGGCCCAGGTGCTTCCGGTGTGCTGTGTTCCGGTGTGACCAATCCGTGCCGGGGGGAGAAAAGGACACCCCAGGCGGTGGTGGTGGTGACGGTGTCCAGGATGTGATACTGCACCATTTTGCTACTATTGACATAATTCAACCGACAAGCGTACGAACGAACGAACGAACGAACCGTCGGACGCCTCACTGCAAACACTGCGTACACTTCCGATGGTGCGCTAGGGTGTGGCAAGGGACAGTGGCAGGGACGGGCAGAGGGGGCAATGATTATCGAAGAAGAGGTACACATACATAACGACCCCACCCTTCGCCACCGGGAAGCAGATTCCTGGCGTTGCAAGTGGACAGTTGCCGGTTGCAATCGGTCGGACGCAAGAGAGCAAACGTTCGCAAATTAGCAACAAACAATGCTGCCCGAAAACGAGTGAATGCATAGCAGTGGCAGCGTTGGTCTCTGTCCTGAACTGGTGTGTTCTTTAGTGGAGTCCGTTGTCCAGGTGTTTGAAAGCGTGGAAAGAACGGTGATAACTGTTAGTGGTGGGGGTGAGGTAGTAAGAGCAGGAGGTTAAGGAGCTGTCATAGCTATACACCAGCCTCATGATATAGCACAGAAAGGGAGAACAGCTTGGCTTGGGCCAAAGGTGAAGACATTCGCCCTACTATCACCTTCATGCTGCAATCGGGAATGAGGAAGAAGCTTGGAAAAAGCTGATTGCGTAGATGCGGTGTGTGCTATCGCGGTGCTCACAAGAAGACACACAGGCACATCGTGGTCCTGCGGCTGGTTTCAAATTTACCTGTCGCCTCCCCCCCCCCCCCCCCCCCCCCCGGGGGCATAACGATTGCACCAGTGTCAGTAATTAAATTGAGTTTAACGAGGGAAGGATTTATAGAATTTCTAAACTAAATTAATTAAATGCGTGTGTGTGTGCGTGTGAATGCGTGTATGTGTGCGTCATAAAATAAAACATCGAGCGGAAGCTTTGTCTACTTCGATCGAACAGCAGATGCTCTGCCCCGGGGGCAAAGTTGACTCTGAGATAGTCGCTGCTGCCTTTGTGAACAACAAGATCCTTTCGGTGTCCTTAGTGATGATGGCACCACCGGATACATTAGTTCCGCTTGGCCGTGCGTAAGTTATTGCGCTTTGTCCGTCGCAACTGTTGTCTCTGCGAGCCCTCCCTGAGGGCCCACGCGTTTGCCTTGCTAATTTGCGTGTCGTTGTCGTCGTCGTCCTTTTGCTGGCATGACTCCTGACAGGTGCAATCGACCGGTCGCATCACGGTGTCGCATGAACAGGTAGCGGACACACTGGAACCATGGACCCGGGACATAAATAGGCAAACAAACGATTATTGAAAGACGTTAACGCTTTAATGGGGCCTGAAATCTTAGATTTAATGAGTGACGATTCAAGCAACGAACCATCCTAGCGGTGCGGTGTGTAATTGGATTCTGTGCGCGAGTGTGTGTTTATGTGTTGCTATAGGTAACCGAAGCCTTTTTGATGATCCTCAAGCAAATGAGGTACAGGAGTGGATTCAGAAACAACAGAACCAAACTCTCTCTCTTTGTTGATGGCAATCGCTTTCCGTGGTTTTGGATAATGTTTTCCTTTTGCTTCGACACCCATTATGCGCATGCAAAAGGCACATTTGCCGGCCGGGGTGGGCCAAAAACGAACAAGGACGCAGCGAGCAACGGTTTACGGTGGCGCGCCCGGAAACAACGGCGAACAAAGAGCTCCATGAGCTATTGCTTCCGTTTCTTGTGCGGCCACCACTTGTGAAGCGATTTTAAGTGGCCAATTATAATGCCATATTTCACTCGTCAGCAAAACATACTGCGGCCACCGATTAGCACTGGTTAGTAGTAGCGGTAGTCCTGCTAATGTCCACTTTGCTGCTCGCGTGGAAACGAGGGAACGATGCGTGCGTTTAATCACTCCGTGGTCACACAAAACAGCAAACATCAAACGGTACAGCTCATCAAGCAGCAACAGCTCACCTTAACGCCAATTGTCCATTAACAGGCTTCTGCTTTATGGTGTTGATGGCTCAAACACCAATCACGGATCACGGGAGTAGCGAAGAGGAGACCGCGCAGTCTTACCTGGAACGGAAAAAAGAACGAGACAAGAAAGGACAAAATGAAGTTAGTGGCGAAACTACAAACCGAGTTACCCGGCAGCAGCTGCTGCGAAACCCTCAAAAACGGCCCCAAACCAAGGTGAATGGTGATGATGATGTAGTATGCCGTAGACCTGAGCACGGAAGGCAGCCTCGCAGCGGCCAAGTGTTGAAATGAAACTCTCAATTACGAATTACGCTGCGAACTTAAGTGAGCCAATCTGCACGAACACGAGAGCGCGCCCTAGACCCCCTCGTCTCCGAGAAACTCCTCATGGCCTTCTAGGTAAGTGTTCATTAGTCTGCCACCAACAACGACGGCGCCATCGCCAACGCCAACGCTACTGCCACCACCAATTATCTGCAATCTTTTCGCGCCGACATGATAACCCGGATCGTCTCGTTGCCTGCTAGACTGCCTTCGCCCTCCTCGAGGACCGGCGCCGATCGATCGTGGCGTCGCCGGTACACCGCAGACAAGGATGCTGCTTTTCACGCCTTTCACCTGATATATTTCGCTTTTCTCTTTTAGGTCCCTCCGAGCACACCGGAATCGGACCACGACCAACCGACCGATCGAACGTGAAGGTGAAGAAGCACCATGCAACCGGGTGCGGTTGGCGTGTTATCCGTTATCTGCTTCTACGTTGCAACCGGCAGCAGCCTGCTTGGCTGCCTTTGGCTGCTGCGGTATCGTTCGAGGACCGCCAACTTTGGTGCGGATGGAAATTGATTTTTCTTCTTTCAACATGTTCAACATGACTGACTGCGCGCTATGGCCATGGGATGTGTATTATCTTATTTTACGACCGGATAACGGTTGTCTCGTTACCCCGGATGAACCACTTCACACCGCCCCACGTTGTGGTGCTTCACGGGCAGAATTGCTCATTATCTCATCGAGACGCTGCACCAACGAAGCAGAAGAGGAGGCCAAAGTATAACAATCGCAGTAGTGCTGCAGCTTTCGAACCACAAGAAATCGGGCTAGATCGAGGTACGGTTGATCCATCTCACCGACGTAGCTCAGGCTGCTGTCCCTGACATCTCATCCCAGGATTGCTACTAGTAATCTTCACTGCAGGTTGCTGGTGCTGCTGCTGCGTTAGGTCGAAACGAAAACCGAAGCACGTAGCACCGAGGGCATATTGGTTTGTCTGCTGGAATTCCCCGGATAGAGTGCACTATCAGAGTGGTTGGTGGATTTGCAAACCGCAACATTCGATCAGTGCCGTCAAAAGCCGATGATGAGGTAGGGCGCTGATAAGGACGAAAGAAGACTAACTATTAAGCGCACCGCGTGATGAAACGTATTTCATTGGCAGTGGATTTGCACAAAATGGCAGACTGCTCAACATCTTTGTTCAACGTCCTCGTCTGCGAGCACCAGGGAAGGACCAACTCCAGACAGTATAGCTAAATCTATAGCCCTCGAGTAGCCCACCTCCAGTACCATAACTCTTGCGCACTCGTTAGGAACCATTTAAACAATACCACCACGGCCGTATGTTTGTGCAAAAAGCAATCAAATAAATAATCGTACGAAGCCTACAATAAAGCAACATTCTTTCACCGAAAAACGGTCCATTGCTTCCCCGAAAGGACCTTCTCCATTCGATGCGTCTCCGAACGCAAAACCACAAACCAGAAAACTGTAGGACCATAACTTATCTTAACCTGGAACCAAGGATTTATTGATTTACGGCAATCTGTGGCGAGACGACAACAAAAACGAAACGGAGAGCGCATGGAGGGTATGGAACAGCCGATTTACGGGGAATGCCGGGAATGAATCAATCTTTACCATCCAAGAAATACTCTCACGTCCCCCCCCCGGCCCTGTGTTGGGTTCTAATTGATTAATGCTTCTGCTGCCGGTGGTACCAGTGCCGATGTAACATACAAGCCCCAAGATACAAACAATAGTGCTGCCGGCGGGTCCGCTGGCATGCGAGAGCAGGTGCAGGCCCCCAAGGGCGGGGTGCCTATTGACAAGAAATTAAATTCCTTCCATTCTGCGTCAAGGAAGATGCCGGTACATACCATAGGCTGGGCTGGGCTGGCCTGCTTCGTGTTCCGGTAGCAAACAATCCTCGAGAATCTGTCTGCATAGAGACAGAGAGAGACGCTGTGTATGCAAACGGAGGCACGCACGTGTACAGCATACGAGCATGACAATGACTGACCCAATTAGGCATGTAACCGATGCGGCAACGCTCTTCTGGTTCTTCTCACTCCTAGACCAGGCATCGACTCAGGACGATGAGGATGAGGTGAAAGGAGAAAGGAGCGAACGCAGAAAGAAATCCAATACAAACTTACTAAACGTCCTGCAGTAGGCCATGTCCGTTGTGAGGAGAGAACCGTGCGAGTAGAAGACGGGAGGACGGACCACTTGTCATAAATTATGCACTCACCACCAGCACCACCACCATCATCTCGGCGGGTAGCGCATCATCCCTTTCTGGTCAGCTGGTATATGCCCGTTGTCGTCGTTGCTGCTGGATTGCGTGTGCATTCCGTTCGGTCCTAGGACTGGACTGTTGTCGGTCATTGATTCCGTTGACCATCCGGAAGAGCAAGCGAGAGTGAGTGAGTTGAGACCGCAAAACGATAGACACAGCCACAGTCGGGTCTATCTCTCTCTCTCTTCCTGTCTGGTTTGCTCCCGTTCCCGTTTTTCATTTCGGCCTCCCTCTTTATAACAAGCGCTGCAGCAGTCCTCCTGGCAGCAACGTCTGCAACGCTGCCACACTATCCAAGCAAGCCACGTTTCGTGTTTGCTGGCATGCTACGTTCCCTACGTTTTCCCGGTTTGCCTCTGCTCTCGCCTCCTAGTGGTTGAGCAAAATGGCAAAAATGGCAGAACATCATCGGCACTTGTACATTCAAATTAGTTACAACACCAGGAGTGCGGCACCGCCAGCACCAGGGTACCAGTGCAGGCGCTGGCCAGATGCAGACCACTGAGGACAGCCCCAGAAGCGAGACAGAGAGAGAGAGAGAGCGGGAATGAGGAGCGACGAGATTATTATGCATAAATATTTACAGACTACTCTGGCGTAAAATTGCTTTTGAATATAAAACCCTCGCCTCGGTCCCCACCGGGTTCCAGGGACCTGGGGGACAGTGTCTCTCTAGTCCGGGAGGGTCGAGCGTTCATTACCTTGAAGAAACTCCGAAGATCCCGGTAGCACGAGACGCACGTACACACCGCATGGTATGTTGTGTACGGAAAGGATTTCTTTGTGATTTGACCGGGATCAGGTTGCAGTATTTGCAGCAGTTGCAGGACGAGTGACGTGTTTTGCAGGTTGGCAGGTTTATCAATGAAGTGTGCATAGGGAGTCACTCCCCGTTGATGCACTCTCACAAGACGGAGGTCGACAAGTGTGACAAGAGCTTAGAGAGCAATGTTTACCGGAGGGACTTCGTTTTTCTTATGCTTATGTGTGTGTGTGTGTGTGTAACGTGGTATGTAGGGCGAGGTTCTTGTGATTCCATCATGCCGCTACCGCTGAGTGTTTTTCTACGACATGGCGAGGGGGCTTGTGTGTTTGGTTTTGTACCACAACTTGAGCCGAGTGGTGGGGGGGTTCTGCTTTGTTTTTAGCAGTAAATCCTCTTCTCCGCTTATATAGGGCCACGGGAAATGTGGTTCACCGTTCGCTGGTTCGCTGTTTCGGTGTTCAGCTTGCGCTTCTCACCATGTGCAGTGCTCCGAGTGCGTTTCAAACTTGTTAACAACAAAAGCTTCTACGCGGTACGTGGAGTGGAGCAAACATTTTGTGCCCGCGGATTGAGCGATAACTTCTTGTTAATGTTGCGAAATCAGCTGAGGGTGATAGCCGATTTGTACCGAGAGTGAATAGAGCAATCTCGGCAGATTGTTGATTAGACAACCGAAATGGCGGATTTTTCGAATGAAAATCACATCAAAATATAAATTTTGGGAACATTTCCTTATTGCTACTTTATTTTCTACAAAGAAAATCAATATCAACGATATCTGTTTACAAAAACGAACGGCAATTTCACGTGGCCGATATGAAAACAATGAAATTGGAGGTGAATATGTTCGTTTTAGCTTAAAATCGTTTAATTGAATTAAATTGTAGTGTTTTGAAAAAAGGAATTTATTGAAACGATTGACCTCTGACAAGAGTGATTTATTTCACGAATCTTCTGTTGCATTTACTCAAATTCTCTACCCAAAAATTATTCAATATCTCAAATGTATTCCATTGTTTTCAATATTCAAATAGTTTTCAATAGTTCAAATACATATGCAATTATAACTTTCACTATCAAGTTTCATGGATGGATTGAGTTTCACTGCCAAGGAACAGACAACAATTAAGCTGAGCAATTGCTGAAAAAAGGAGAATGCCCATTTTTCTTCGAAAAATGTAATTGATCTGTCATACTTTATTATACGTAAGTCGTTAGGTCCCCTTCATAAGTCTATTTGCTGATTGAAATCCTTGGATAAAACATATTTCTTAAATGATCTCTTTGGTCAAAGCAGGGCTGTCGGATTTTATCCAGTATCCTTTGTCATCTCATCAATCATGAATCTACCGTTCAGTGGTACCTCTGGTATTCATATTCATCAGCTGAGGCCTTTAATAGCTCCTCGTCTGTCAGTATATGACTCAGCTGCATCGGTAGTATGCGGATCGTCATTTTCATAATTTATTGCTGCATTCTACATCTGATAGTCAATTATAAAATGATAAGCTTACAATCGTG
The DNA here is from genome assembly GCF_943734745.1 of Anopheles darlingi. Lineage (NCBI taxonomy): Eukaryota > Metazoa > Arthropoda > Insecta > Diptera > Culicidae > Anopheles > Anopheles darlingi. The sequence goes on from NC_064875.1 coordinate 21,395,430, forward strand.
TTTATGCTAACGAATCATATCAACTAAATAGGAAAGGTTATGGTTGTCACATTATTATTTATTCAACAACTCAACCGATTACATATTATGTGCGATTTACACAGTATAAACCACTGCAATGCTTGCACGCAGCTGTACTACAATTTTGTCTTTGAAAGTGAGTACATAATAGGCAAGTAAACAAAATTTGCATTTGCCATTAGCCGAACTGCGTTTGAAATGTGAGTCGCATCAGCTTCGTTGCATTGCTTGCGAGAGAGCTCCCCATTTAGTTCAAACATCATTACTTTGAACTTCAATTAACTGATTGGAAGCCGAGCAAACGAATCCAACGAAATGACATAGCATCCCAGCAGCAGCAGCAGCAGCAACAGCAGCAGCAGATGAAAAGAAGCAAATTCGAAATAATCCAATAAGAAATCCATCTCGAAAAAACGCTTAAACAACGCTATCTACGACGTCGTCGACGACGAAGGCAAATGGCAAAGCAGCCACGTCCTCGGGTGCTACCTTTTCCTCCGTATGCACAACTACACTATCGACAACCCCTAATGGCCGGCTCTTGAGCATATTACCGGATCCTGGCCGTGCACCTGTCCATCCTCGCTCAAGTGGCAACCCGGCATGCAAGCGGTACCATCGACATCGCCCATCATCGGCAAAGGAATGCACACACACACACCGGGTTGCATCGTCGGTCCTGTATGCAGTAGAAGCACTCTCCAGCATTTCTGTAGGAATTTTGCAAACCAGGCAAGCAACTCGTGAGTAGGGAAGGACGCTGCATAAATGAGCATAAAACTGTTTTCATGCAAAGGATGTAGTAGTACGGTCCGGGTGCGTTTCAAACCGACGGTCTTCTCATCCAGGCCTTCGATGTTCACAATTTAACTTCGCACGAGTGTCCTCCGGGTGCCTGGTGCCTTCGCTCCACTTCTTTGTGGCCATTTCCGTGGGCCCGATAATGCAGTTTAATGGAAAACTGCACTTGAAACAGAACTGCCCTTTTTACTAGCCACGGCACTGAAGAACCGACCGAGAATAACCTATCCCGTATCCATCGGAGTCTGTTCGTTCCCTTTGCCTCTCAAAGTTGAAGTGATCTTTCGCTCAGGAGGAGGAAAAGGAGGTACAGGATGCTTCTGGACCATTTAATATCGATATCCGAGCAACTCAACCTACTAGTATGAGCGTGTGTGTGTGTGTGTGTGTGTGTGTGTGTTCGAGCGAGGAACAAGAAGTATAGTGGCCACATTTGCTTCCTCAATGATTTTCTACCTCCTCCTAACCCTCGGGCCTTGTTCGGGGAACATGTTGTAGCGAAAAATGATTCCGGAAAAACTTTCATCCAGCCTCATGCACCTCTCCTCTCTGGCTCTCTCTTTCTCTTTAAACCATTAAATCCGAGGGTGGGGAGGGGTCACTATCGAAAAACCCCCCAAAAAGCTGGAACAGCTCATTCCCGAAAGGTTCCCCGGGAGTAGCCGGGAGATTGGGACCCGGCCCGGTGGCCTTATCGACTGGCCGTGGTCCGTGGTCGAACAAGAAAATGGGAAAAGTTTAACATTATTTTCCAACCACCACCGACCGACCGACCGACCGACCGCTGGCCACATATACTCCACACTCATTGGGCATTGATACGCGATGCATTGAAACTGCCCCAAGGATGCATGAAACATCTCGTGTGGGATCAGCATGTGCCAGGGTGTGTGTGTGTGTGTTAGAACTGGCCGCATCGTACAAGGAGTTTCGTGAGAACTTTTTGAAATGAGGAAATAAAAGCCCCTTAGGCACTTCTAGGGTAACTTCCGCCGGGGTATTCCGATGGGAAGATTAAGAGATAAAGTTCCTACGACCAGCACTACCCATCAGTGCAAGAGTGTTTGTGTATGTGTGCAAGTACACACACACGCACACACATACACGAATGATTATAGGGCGTTTGCCGTTTTCGGTCACGGAACAAGCTGTTTTATAATATCATACCCGGTCGGTGTGGTGCAATAAAAAGGTCCGAAATGGTACGAAACGGTCCGAAGAAAATGATTGCATTTGATAAGTTTCACCGCGCAATTCCGGGGGCATCACGAGTACCACCCCCGGGGGGAAAGGTGCATCGTAAAATTTTATCTCCAAAGGTACGCGAAACCTCGACGGATGATCATACGGAGGACGCATCCCACGGTAAAAAGTCCTCCATGGAGAGTCCAGAGCATGAAGCTTTTCTATCTCACTAACCTTTGAGTCTTCTTTTAAACAATCCATCCATCGGGTTGGGACCAACGTTTGATAGAGCAGCGTTAGTGGTGGTTAGATGCGATTTTAGGTGGTGCCCAGTGCCCGGTGCACCCCGCAATGAAGAATTTGCACCGATGGAGAATGGAGGAGAAGGAAGCGCAAGAAGCATCCTGACGAGTGCAGTGCAGTAAACTTTAACGACAACCGTTCTCACCCACTCAGCATCCTCTCCCCCCTCGTGGGTCTTGCTGCACCCGGTTAGTGCTGGTACTATAACCTTGACGGTGCAAGGGTACCCCGCCCGTAACTAGTGCGCAAACTGTGTGTTTGCAGTGGCTGTTTGATGGCTTTATCTAGTGTTTGCCCGGTGTTTCTTCTTGCTTCGTTTTTTTTTTCGTTTATTTCCATTCCAAGCGGATGCGAGACAGCAAAGTTCGAGGGGGTGGAACGTGAATTCTTCTACTAAACTGTAGCTTGATGGCGGCCAAATTACGGTCGTAACATTGTTCGCCGGTTTCGGTTCGGGGTTCGGAGTGATTGAAAAGGAGACACATGGGGCGGATGTTCAGTGATTATAAGTATAGGGGATCGGAACGTTCTTCTTTCGTTCTGAGAAGGGGGAGAATACTGGGGATTGGGTTGGATTGGAGGGCGATAAAGTGAAAATGGCATTTACAGATGCTTAACCCGGGCAGCAGAGAGAACGATCGTAGTTTTGGTTCCTTTACCAATAATGTGTCCTTTATTGCAAATTCTTTTACTATTCAATTTCTACAAAAAGAAGGTAATGTCGACACAAAATGTTCATTGATTACACTGTGGTTTGTAAAGTTTGTCAGTCCAATATCATCTGAATTCAACTTTCTATTTGTAAAACAATCGTTGGAAAGAAATGGCGACAGGCAACTCACTTGAGTTCTAGGTTTTTTTTTATTTAATTTTAACGACAATTTCCGTAAGAATAGAATATTTTCGAAGCAATTTACAGTGAATTAATAAACATTACAGTCCTAGCGGTCCTTTCATCTATTGGCTATTAAAAAAATTAATCAAGTAGCCAGAATAGATATAATGAACCAAAACAAGAGTTTTATTGCGATTTAATCATTAATTATTTGGTTTCTTATCTGCGGCGTAAACAATTTAACTTTGCTAGCCTAGCCACAACTAAAGAAGCATAAACACATTTTAAGCAGAAAAAATCATTATGAGGATGCAGTTAGTATTGTGGGGCTTTCATAAGAACAGAACGCACTGGAACGCTTTGTGTCCTTTTAAATCGTTGCTTTTGTTTTTAAAAATCTCAAAACTCATGAACGATTATGGGATATCCAAGAAGAAAGCACAAAACTCATGATCAATTGTAAGGAAATCACAAACATTGGACAATCTTATCTATTAAGCATGCGTGATCAGAAAGTCTGATAGAACAGTTTAACCAACTTAAGTTTAAATAGTCAGTTATGATAGTAGTGCTGCAAAATGAGCAATGCTCTCAGTTTGAGAATCTGTTTCTACGATAATTAGCCAATTACATTGAAAATATCATAGTTCACTATTAAACAGAGTTCTAAAGATGACATTCCATCGAAATTGAAATGTAAAATTGAATTGAATCACAGAATCGTTAAAATGCGTCCTTTTCCAACTAATCCATCCTGAATCGATGGAATGGTTTCTAAGCCCAATTATTACCTCGATAGCAAGAATGCTTTACAAATTAACCCAAACTTCATTGGCAGCACTAATCCGTTACTGCCAAGTACTAGTAATTGGACACTGACCTTTTCCCCAGAATTCAATTCAGTGACTCCGACTCCGACGCAAAAATGATAAAAGACGATTTAATGGCAACGGCCTCGGCATCAAATTCCTTGTCATCTCAAATTCACGACATCCGACCGGGTGACTGTCGCCGCCGACAGCCACCACCGCTACCACATTACCGCGAATGATTACTGACCCGTAGGCGGTTATGGTGGGTTCGTGTTATAATTACGGTAATTAATTATGCTACCAACCAGGCCAGCGAGCGAGAGAGAGAGGGCAAGAGAGTGCGATCCTCCTTGTGGTCGAGCCAGGGTGTGTACTCAATCCGTTTCCGCACACGCACGTCACCGAGATATGCTGCACTCCACGAACCTACGACGCTTCTTCCGGACAATGCGGTGCGATAATGAAGGTTCATCTGCAAACACCGATGCTGGTGACGAGCTTAGCTCACTCCACGATGTCCGCTGGTTGACCGTAAACTTTGCCATCGAGAACAGGCGCCATATCCCCGGAGGACACACTAAGCTAGCTGGAAGTTGGAACACCTTCGACGAACGGCGTTGGGTCTATCCATCTCTCGGTGCAAGTATGTTCCAGTGTTCGCTGAATCGAGTGGAGCTGGAGAAAGTGATTATGATGGCTTAAATTATGATACTCAAATAAAATTTGACCATCGGAGTGGAGTGTTCGGGAGAGAAGCGAGCGGCAATCCTTTCCAGAATCTGTGTTTGATTTTGTGGCAAAAGGATTAGAACTAGAAGCCGGTCGGCCAGTGCCTCTGGCACTGATGTCCATTCATCTGAAGCCCTAAACCACCCACCGTCCTCGTGTCCAGTACATCAAGAAATGGGTTCTACCGGAGAGCCCTTTCCATGCCCTGACCGGGATGACACATATACACCCTCGATCAGCCGTAAAATATGTACTACCCGCCCCGGAACGCTAGATTATCTGGATCCTCATTAATCACTCATATCCCCGGTCCGGTATGGCGGAAACGACTCGACCACTCGCCTTCGTTCCCTCCGGGAGTGAGAAAACAAATAAGATAAGTCCAAGAAGGGTTTGGGGGAATGAGGCACCACGTCCCGTTGCTGCTTGTCGAAGGCGTTGCCCTGCAGGCAACGGTCACAGAAAGTCGCCGCCGAAGAACATCCTCCAGAAGTTTCCTCCTCCTTTTCTCGTTATCACATCCTTGGGTCCATCTCATCCTTGGGCCTTTCTTCCTACGTCCGACAAAAGGGGGGGGGGGGGGGCCCATAGAAGAAAGAAATTAGTCTCCGAGAACATTATTTATATCGTTTGTATCGAAAAGTGGACAAACGAATCGAGGGGCGTCGAGGCCTGCTCTTCATCTTTCCGGGTTTCAGAAACTCGTTCTAACAGTATCCAAGACCGTGCTCCTCATGGCAAGTGACAGGCGACAGGCGACAGGCGGACTGGAGGCCACTGGAGTGGACAATATTTATGGCTTTTCTGGCGAATTATTAAAACAGATAAAGCGCCCAGCCCTGCCAAGGTTGCCAAGGTGCCGGTGATCTAGTCAGCCTTGTGATGCGTAGACGTTGCGTAGGACAACGGTGACTGAGAATGGTGAAGTTCCGAAGTTTTGACGTGTAAATTGCGATCCCGACAGGATCCCGGGAGAGATAGTCGCAAAAACATACATTTCTTCGTCGGTGGACAATTCGAAAATGGGTTTTTCTGTTGTGCAAAATACGTGCCGTGAAAAACCGCAACCCTCGCCTCAAACCCATTTAGGTCCGAGCGTTTTGTTTTAATTCGATTCAAATTCTAAATTCTCCGACACCCATCTGTTTTGGGGGCCGGTTCTCAACAGGTCCATCAAAAAAGGGGTGGTAGAGAAAGGGTCGAAAACCAACATTCAACTTCCAATCCCCCTTGGACAAACAGTGCCAACCCCCCTCCTTCTCGCTAGCTCCCGGAGAGCCTTGAGTGTTGACCAAATTATGAAACTAAACCATTTACAATGGCGGTTAGGCGGTGGTGGCTTGGGAGTCGTTTGTCGGACTAGAAGAGAAGTGGCAGTGAGTCCAGGTCCGAGTTCAGACCCTTGTCCTGGTCTCAACCAGGGGCTACTGGAACAGGTTCGTTACAAACTATCATCCTACCGAGGCCATTGTTTTCGTGAACATCGTCCCTGGTCGATGGTCGATGGTAGTGCTGCCAGGAACCTGAGTGAAGAACAATGGCCTGGCCATCGTCGTGATCGTGTCCATGATTTTGGGGGAGGATGTACCGAGCGGCAGGAACCGTACGACCGTACATCCGGAAACAAATGATGGACTGAACCGGAGACCGGAGAAGTGCAGTGGTCGAGGTCTGGTACTCCTCGTACACACCCTTCCTCCTGCCCCGGTTGGGGCAACAATACTCGGAATCGGACTTAGGGATTAGTTTCTTTTGTCGTGTTTGACGCAGTACCAGGCTTCCTCCGGTGCTTCGAGACGCGTCTACGGATGGTACGGTGTTGCTAGTGTCTGTCGGAAGTATGTCCAAGTACTCTGTTGCTGTGGTGGGTGGTACTGCTGGTGGGGAACTGAACTGAAACTTCCTGGAAACACTGTTCAACTCTCCGTTCAACTTCCGCTGCGTATGATGCTGATGGGATGATTTCAGTGTAAAGTGAGGCGGAAATTAAAGTTTCTCAGTAAAGGCAAACGAACGATAGAGTCTTTACTCAACTCGTTGCAGGTTGAGACAATAAAGGAAAACAGAAATGATTTTATTGTGTAGCTCGGACACAATATGAACAATCGGACCCGATCTTTAATCCGCTATCGGCGGATGTATGGAGAGAGGCAGAATATTGGAACCTCACCCCCGCCCGGGGGGTGTATTAATATCCCTCTCACTGTGCAAATAGTAGTGGCAGCAACATTTTCATCTGAATTCATTATTGCGCTTCGAGCGAGTTAACGATTAATGCTACATTAATCACGCGTGCTGTTGATGCTGCTGCTGCAGGACGGGTTGGCCGCTGCTGGTTGGCTTATTGCTTCCGGGATTCCCCTCAGCAAGTGCAGCGGAATGCAATAATATTGGCCCGAGCAAATATGTGCGTATGTCATAAGGCGCCGAGCATGCATAATGGAAGGATTGACCGTCACCGTAAACAAGGTGTGCGCCCGTGCTATGTGTCGATGATATTATTTACTCTGACTGCCACTTTTTCCACTTCCCCCGGGCCGGCCTGACCAGGGTGGGTGGCTAGTTGTTTTTAATACGATCGCCACCACCACCATCGACACCGCCCTCTTCTTTTTTTCCATTGATTCTTTTTTTTGTTTTTATTTTACTGCCCCTTTCGCCGGATTTTCGAGGGGATTGTTAAAACTTTTTAAAACCCAGAATGAGCGACTCCATTCCGGAGTGTGGCCGTCGTCTGTCTGGTTCGGTGTTTTCGTGTGCGGTGGGAAATGTGTGGGCGCTTTAATAAAGCTCGAATCGAGAGGAGTGGTTATTGTGGGTGTGCATTTGCGAATGGAGTGCCACAGAAAACCAGAATATAAAGGTGCAGCAATGGCCATGAGCAAGGGGATAAGTACAGGAAGTAAAGGAAATTTAATGAAACAAAATTCGTATGAAAATATTTTAACATTTTAATTATTTTTCTTTATGTGAATGGATATATCAAGTTTTTGACATTTAACTACCCGTACGCCTGGGTTCCTTGGTTCATTTCAAAATCGATTGAAAAGCACAGTAATTGTTGCAGGACCGAATACTTAAGATATGGATGATGTTTTCGCGAGCAGTTCTAACAGTGTTTTGGTGAGTAATTAATGTGAAAAATAATTTTGTTGTGTATTTCTAGCATTCTATTGTGAGCCCATCGTAGTAGGTGACGACAAAGAATCTATTTTGTCAATCCCAACCGCAAAAGATCGTATTTGAAGCGCTGCCAACAGGCATAACCGACTGCGAGACCAGATAGCTTTCGCAAGAAGGCAATGCTCTGTTTGGATTTGGACCGTGAATTGCAAAAATCAATCGGCATATCGGAAACGACAACACAATCGGATTTTGTGCGATAAGAATGCTGCGCCATATCGCGGAAGCCGAGGCCAAGGAGACGATAAACAGCCTCAGTTGGGACCAATTATCGCATACGGCTAATTCACCAGACTTGGCTCTATCGCCCCATTGACAGAAAGGTATGCAACCGGGTTTAATGCTTAAGAGACCCGTCGGCAATTTCGAGTCTCTTTTTTTTGTTGATATATTACGGGCGGGGCCATATTTATTAGGGTGGGAAATTGGTATACAGTAGATGGACAGGCATTTCCTCCTGTCGGTACCTTTATAGCGGGGGTGCTCGGTGGTTAACTCTGTTTCCTTAAGTCTAGTTATACAGTGCACGAAGTCAAAATGGCATCACCATGTTTTTTTTAATTATTTTTCCAATAACCTTGTTTACAATGCCGATCTCTATAGTAATTTTATCCGTAGGCTCTTTACCAACTATTTGAAGTGTTATGGAGCATCGTTTTTGGAGTATAGACATTTTAGCCCAATTTTTCGAAAAAGGGTGCGAAATAAAAATAGCACAACCTTATGTTAATTTCACTTTTCCCCTCATTTCAAAGAACTTTATTTCGGTTTTCATAACGATAGAAGTGTAGCCTAAGTGCATTCATTTAACCTTCGGTTAGGCACCCGGGTACCCGGGTATCCATTTCAGCGAAAAAATGAATTACTTCCCGTAAATATTTTTTTACGAAACTCCGGATCCCCAAAGTACAACTCTTTTCAAGCCGAATTGGCATTGGAATTGTTTTGATAATTAATATATAAAGGTAATTATGGGCCGATAAAAATAACATACGCCCAGTGGCACCCGGGTACCCGGGTACCCAGCACGTTGGCTATGCTTGTGGGCTATGTTTATAAACACAATATAACACTTTTTATCAATATGTATCAATATACACGGGTCTATTAATTGTTATATAAGTAAACTACAATGTTTTAATGAAAATTAATTTAAATTTTAATTATTGTTGCGTTATAACACCAGCAACACGAGAAAAATAAGTAAGACATTATGCAGCCCTTTATGTGCAATTTCAGCTATACATTATTTCTCATACTGATTAAAAATTGTTCGTACAATGCAATGTTCATAACATATGAGTAAATTATACACTTATTTTGATTTAAAAAACTTAAGGCGAGGTTTAGGTTGACTCCGGAGACAAACATAGCACGAGAGAGCTATGATGGAAGTGGAAGGCACCACGATAGTTTTGATTTATATACCCTGTACTTAATTTAGTATTCGGGAATATCATTTGACAGAAAATGCTCTATATTGTAACTTTTTGAAAAACTAATCTTACAACTTGCGCACTTTTTAATAAATTTTCAATAAGAGAACTTGAAACTATTTTTTCCCCTTGGGGATCGAATAATCGTCCTTCATAATACGTTTCCACAGCTCACATGTTTTTTTCTAAAAATTAAATGAAAGTAACAGAGCAATTGACAATGCTGGTAATGAAAAAAGGTTTTTTTACTGTATCTGTAAAAAATCTGTATCGTCATCCTTGCGCTTTAACATCTACAACATCAATTTGTACAAGTGGTATGATATTGTGAAAGGGTTTGCTGTCTAGGTAACCATGGCCAGCATCACTATTATCAATTGTGTGGGTTGTGCAAAAGCCTTTTGACCATGCAAAACAGTTTTATTTGAAGAAATAATTAATTTCATTGAAACAATTACAGAAAAATACCATCAGTATTGGATCTTAATGCTTGCTATACGACGTACTCGGTAGAGAATGACCGTATGAAGGGATGTCAATGATATTGTGTTCCTTGTTTTTATTGTTTTTTAATGCATATTGTTTTGATAACAAAAACACGTAGTCAAGACCCTTAAATTAGTTCTTTTGCACAATTTTTGTCATAAAAGTGATAAAAACGGTGGAATAATCACTTAACTATGCAATGCACATAAGCTGGGTACCCGGGTACCCGGGTGCCCAACGAAAGGGTAAACGCCGGGTGCCCAACCGAGGGTTAATAGCGAAATCACTTTTGTCCCTTTTGATTTAGCCACTAAGGGTCTATCAGAGTATCTAAAGTTCGAGAAAAAGGTAATAATCCAAACCTACCATGACGCAGGCCTCTCTAAAAGAAAAAAAGGACACAGAATTCATCGGACACTCACAGCTGTTGAAAATTTATTGAAAAGTGGCGATAAACTTGATCCCATCGAGAAAAATGGGAAGAAAAGTAAGCTTTTCCCAAAGGATAAACGAGGAATTCGTAGAATTTCAGTGAACCAGAGATGAAAAGCGTCGCAAATCCGCGCGGAATTGGTGCATATGGTTACTACACATCTCGTACAACAACTTTTTGGCAAGTTGTTGGTACTCAGAGTGGCGCAAAAGCCATGGGTAACCCAAACTAACTAATCTACATATGGTGCATAATTGCATCTTCCTTGAAAATGACATTTCCTGATAGAAGAATGGAAGAGGGGGATCGTTTCGAATTAAAAAGGTGTAATTTGATGGTTCAGACGGTTTTCAGTACTACTGGCACGATATGCAATAAAACAATAGATGCAAAATAATGGTTTTTTGGTTCATTAAACCATTCCTGGTTGTTTACAACGGTGAATAGACGTTTAATCGACATGTTTCTACTGGGTTCATAGATTAATGTCGTGATTTTGGAGGTTCAGAGCCTCTTTCAGCACCTGTTGGATTAATGGGAATTCCTGCATAGTTTGGGTGAAACTTTATACAGCCGGGAGGCTCAAGAATGTATTTTTTCCATTTAACAAAGCACATCTACGTTTCAAGGAGAATCTGTGCTATCGTTTTTGATCAAAAACGGTGTGGAAAAGTTAACATATTAGTAAAATAATGCCTTTATTAACTTGAGAAAGAAGATTACGGCTTCGAATAAAGCAGTATTCTTCGTTTCGCGAGCTTTAAGCGATGATTTTAGCGGTTTGGAGAGACATATGAGAGTCATTGCTTCTAAAATTAACCAAAATTCATTAAGGGCATGTCAAATCCCGTTTTACACATTTGAAACCATTAAGATTTGATAACGAATAGTTAAGTAAGTAAGTAAGTAAGGTATTATACTAACTGGACAATTCATTTTTTGTTAATATGACGCCAAAATTCAACCAGTCATTTTATCTATCCCGATTAGTGTTTAATATCTTATTTTTAGAGTAGAAAATAGTAATAAAAAGTCTCGATTTGAAATTGTGAGCCTTGAAGATTTTCTGGAACAAACTGATGGTGGTCTTATAGTAACTCGACATAGTCTAGGGGCTTCGGCATTGTCTTGACGGGGATCGCTTTGAGTGTCTTAAATTTTGTCAGGTCTGTTTCCTCCATGTCGAAAGAAAACATTATTTTATCGTCTTGACGCACGATTCGAAGATCACCAAATATGAAATCCTTCTGGAGGGTGGTGATCATAGTGGGACTTTGAGGAATACTGAAAGCAAAAGAAGAATCAAATTGATTAAAACCCTAAGGTAATTGCTTTACCTCCATTAGCTTGTGACTAACGCATTGCTTTTGAAATAGCTGTTCAGAAGCTTTATGATGCCAAAGATGTCTTCGTCTTGATGCTTATTCAACAGACTGAAAAAATTTTGCATAAAAAATGTGCCTCTCGATGGGTCTCGCAAGGCGTAAAATCCTGCAAGCAGAACACAGAGGATTGCACTTAGTGATCTTTCATCAATCAAGAATCAAATCCAAATATCAAATACCTCTGTATGTGCTTTGAAAAATCAAAACGTCATTCTTGCTGCTCTTCATCGTCTTTATCGCATCCGTCGCAATCAATGAAGCTCCTCGGCATGCTTGCACGATGAAGAGTTTCGGTTTGCCATCGAGCGATCGGTTTGAAGTGCATTTCTCCACAATGTCTTCCTCGAAGCAGTACATTTCGCCATCACGAGCCTTGATTTGATCATTCATTGCTCCATGGCTCATTATGATGGTTATCAGGCAGCTGTAGTCCGTGAAATCCTGACATGCAACTAAAACAATGAGTATAGATCAGTATAAAAAGTTCATCTTGGTAGTAATCTTGGTAACGACCATGTACGCACTGTTATCCATTATTTCTCTCACTTCCGCAGCAGTTTTGTTCTCGTGCACATGCTGGTCAACGCGATAATCTCGAAAAAACCTTTCAATTTTTTCCATATCTTTCTCGCTGCCCTCTCTGTTGCTTGTGGAATCATCGAACTCGTAGTGGTGTAGCACTAATAAGTATACCTCATCGTCTAAATCGTACTTATCAGTGTGCTCATTTAAGGATTGGGGGTACTTTAAAGGGCTTAACATGGGATTTTCGTTTTGTGGTTTGAATTGGTTTGATACGGCTCTCACTAAACTTCCGATGTCGTCACGAAATTCTTGCCAAATTGATTTCATTTTTAAGAAGTAATAGCTCAGGTGTTTTCCACTGAAACGCTCCAAACCTCTTTGGTCGATATCTGGATTTGAACTACCGCGAAAAATATGCCCCACGGACGTAAAGAGTTCATGCCTTATCCGAGGATTATGATAAGATAAACGGGTTCGAACAGGTAACTAATACGAACTCGTTTACCGTTAGATAAACGTACCGTATAAACGTATACCGTTATTTGCTATAAACTTGACTGACATTTGAAATAGACACTATACAAATCGAGGTTAAAAAAGTAAATTCAAACTATAACGGTGTTGCTGCTCGAAACACTGTTTACCTGGAACACGAATTATGTTAGGTAATTGTGAAACGATAACGACAGCGTATCAATGTACGGTCCTATTGGTTGATTTTTTAGGGAACGAATAGTAATAAAAGTAACCGCATTTACAGGAACAGCGCAAAAAAACATATCATGGGTACATTCCCGGTTTTACTAGGCATGTTCAACGAAGAAAAAAAAAGAATTTTCATCAGGAATCGAATGTTCAACCTGAGGCCGCCATCGGTGTACATTACATAGAAGTATTTTACGCTTCTATTTTTATTGCTTCATACCCATCGAACAATCGAATATCTGATTGCAACCGATGGCATTGCTAACTATTGAAACAGCATTGGAACAATGCCTCATGTGCCTACGAGCACTGAGCATTTACAATTTGCATTGGCGAGTATTATCCTGATCATGCTCACGTCCAGAACCAGAACCCGGCAGCCCCGGGTATCCGGGAAAATACACAATTTGAAAAGCTTCCACGCACCAGGGTGGTATCTATTTCAACATCCACCCCGGGTTCGTAACTCGATCGAACCATTAAAATATGTGGAAATTACATTTTACCCTCACCGTTGGAGCAATCGGGAATTATGTACCGCGACTCTATCGGTACCAAACGCTGATGATTTCCCATACGCCGGTAGCTGGCGCTGGCAGTTGATGAGCCATCGAGTGGCGACCGAAAGCGAGCTGGCATCGAGTGTGTATGGTGCCAGTGCGGATCATCGGTGGTTATGCAACGTCGTACTACACCGGGCACCATCGATTGTATTGCTTGAACCCAGGACATCACACTACGGATCGGTGTGCACGGGATAAATTGTTTATGAGAATATTGTGCAAACCCCGTGCGGTACTCCACGGTGCTAAACGGTCGCGGTAGTTGGGCGATAAATGAATACCACCCCACCGGATAGGTCCATGATGCAAAATGCCTACAATCGGTTCCGAATCCGCCGGATCGTGGCCACTCCTCGCACTCGCGTCCGGTTCAAATCGAGTGGAAATTTTCATTATTACGATCCAACGTGAGCACCAACCTAAGGCCAGAGATTCGGCTGGAATCCGGCCTCGGCCAGGACCTGCCGTGTGGTGAGTTAGGTGCAAATCCTGTAGGAATTAGGACGTTTCACCGGAGGAGGTTCCACGCCCCGGGGGAAGGGGAAATGGAGCGAAAAATGGAGCGAAGTTCACCCCAATCGGTGTGGTCCTAAAGAGGGAAGATGGGTGAGGACGATAAGCCGATTTGTAAATTGCACTTTCCGGTTTTCTGCACGGGCGCCCTCCGCTCGCCATACGCCAGTGAAGGATTAGAAACTGAGCAGTATTCGCCCCCGGGAGGGTGGGGCTGACGTATATTCGGGACCACAGGCAGTGGCTCGAGATTGGGGTTTGCTCCGATTTGGGTTGAGGCCCCGCCAGCGATACCAATGTGTGCGTGCCGCTTGATAGGTAGACCGCAATGAAATATGGATTTGGAAGTGGACCGAATTTGATGATTAGGACTCGTGATGATCGGGGCACCACTGGATTCTGTGGATCTCGTGATGATTGAGATGCGATATTTTGTCGTTTTATAGATACTTGATTGTATCATTGTCAGCATTTTTTGAATATTGTACCTTTTAAAGCTTGGAACAGTTAATATTTGGCCGCTTTTGTTTAATCATTGCAGCGCGCCTAGTGGTCACTTTGCCATTCCGTTGACAGCGTTTTAATCATTGTATTCTGTTTATTTAGTGGTAAAATTTTTGTCAAAATTGATCTATGCCTTCAAAAGTTATCGCCGATGGAACGCAAAGGGAGAAAAACAAATCTGCACACTCACTGTAAAAATTGGATTTGGCTGGAGAAAAAACTTCAAAAGTCTTGAAATTTTCAAATTCAACTCAAAATACCGTATGTAGACTTTAGGAGGGGACTTTTACCTTGATTCTAGGAAAATAAAACAGCCGAAAAGTGTAACGAATGCCCGATTCTGCAAACAAAATTGAATCAACACTCCTGGGATCTCTCAGCGTGATTCCACCAAGAAAAACTCACGACAGTCGACATAACAGTTCGGGATATATTTTTAAAAGAAATTTTAAAGTCATAAAAGCTAGAAAATAGCCAAATAGGGCACTAGAGCGCAGCTTGATTGGCCAAATCCGTGCTAGGAAGCTGTATGAACAAGAGTTGACCGAATTCAAACCATGCATTTCGATGGACGATGCAACAAACGTAAAAATGCGTTTCGAAAAATACCGGGCAAAAAATTTACTTTGCCAATCATAGAGGGAATGGTTTAGGAAGCGTTTGGTTTATTTATGGAGGTAAATTTGCCCTTAAGATGATGATTTGGCGTGGGATTTGACATTGTGGCGACAAATCAAATGTTTTCACCATTAGGGCTACTTTCATTCGAAATTTGTTCGAGAAAAGAGTGTCTACAGAAAAGGATTTTGTTCTTCATTCGTCCACCAACGATCCTGCGTAAGTTTGGCATGATTTAGATAGCTGTTCTTGCCGAAGGTATGGCGTTTATTTTTTGTATTCAAATAGATCGATTTCATAGGGAAAACTATCAATACCTAAAAACGTCTGGATTTTCGTTCCATCGATTTCTATTGAGCAATTATCATAAGAAAACTTAAAAAGTATATCAGAAATGTATAAAAACCAATTAAAATGAGGGTGACATGCAACAGGAGGGCAAATGATGTGACCTACAGTACTGTGCAAAAAATTTTGGGAGATGTCAAAGTAAAAGTTGAAAAAGTGATATAAAAAACTAATGAATAATTTGCATCAATATTTTTTATTAAAGGCAATAAGAAAACCTACAAAATGACACCTTTCTTTTCTTTATACGTTAATTTTTTGCTGAGATATGAACTATTTTGTGCGGCCAAGTATTAACTGTTCCAAGCTTTATGATTCTTTGGATGCATGGATGCATACGGATTACATGAGAAGATAGTTTTATTTAGCTTTCCGGACGCGGAAAATCAATGTCGTTTGGCTTTGAAGGTAGCTGTTAGGATGTCATATTAATGGTTTTTAAATTACAGGTTCGAAGCATATTGTAGAAAATGTATTAATCGTGTGTTAAAAAAACATATGGCTCTTTCGTTCTTAGGTATCAAAAAAAAAACCTTTATTATACTTATTGATCGCTGTTGTCCACTCGGTTATGGATACTACGATTGTGTGTTTCTGTTCGATATTTGCTGAATGCACTGTAGTAATTTTGCTTTGTGAAATTGTAGCTTAAGAATTTTCTTACTTTTTTCTACTTAAAGATTGGTTGAGTATCTTATGGGTTATGTTTTCTTCTTTCCTTGCTGTCGTTGAGCGCATGCAAAGCGTATTATGAAAAAAGCCGACTAACACTAACCAAATTAGGTCCAAGAAAAGCTGCATTTTTGTGAGGTTGCGAAAAGCTGTATGTATTTGCTACATGTTTATATTCCCGAAAATGTTCATCGAAATTTTAATAATACCGTACCGTGCGCTTCAGAACTGATTGAATAAATTGAAAATCCAATTGCAATTACATTCGGATGTCCTTTAAGATGAAGATTTATAAATAACATTAAAAATCAACATACTGTAAAAGATTGTTCTAGAACATTGCAAATAGTGTAAAATTTCTCCGATTATGAAGCATTGAACGTCAATCTTTACAATTACAATTTTACTACAGGGTCGTAAGGTTGCTACAATTATTGTAATGATACCATCTATTTGATTGGAAACGATACCTATTTGTCTTTAGTCTTCACCGATGTTGACTATGAACGCTTTTCACTACGCTCTATGTGCTCGTGGACACCATACGAGTGATCATTAATCACCGAACCCGATCAGCAATAATCCAATTACCATTCCCGGGATACGAACGTTCGCAAACCTCTTTACATCATTATTTTTTCCCAAATCGCAAAACTTGAAACCAACCCAACCGTCGGAAAACTGTCGCTCCGTCAGTCAGTGGAAAATTAGGAAAACCCACAACCGACCGACCGATCGGCACAAACATACCGGTGTTTCCGTTCTGTTTCCAGTAAATCACGACATAAAAGCGTCCAAAATCGGAAAATCGAATCAGAGACGCGCCTCTCGCCGTCGCGGCTCTCAATCAAACAGCAGCAGCACACTCCACCGGAACCGGAGGAGCCCGACTCGTAATTATGTTTCGGTAGATTTTCGGAGCTCCCAGAAGAAAGAAGCCCAAAAACCAATCGAGCAAGTGAGTGAACGCGCATCTTGTGGTGCGGCGATGAGGCGGTGGGGGTTGCTTAAAACCGATTTTCCCGCTCCGTGCGCTGCGGTAGAACGAGCAAAAGCTAATAAGCGAATGCTGTGTTTCGCGTCTGGGGTAGTCGCCAGGATGCGAGAAACTCAAGTATCAGCACACAACACACACAGACACACATCAGTAGCCTCGCGGTACAGCAAAAGCGGTAGATCAAAGGGAAAATCGAAGTTAGGAATGGTGGCCGTGGAAAACCGTGCGTCGAGAGGCGCAGAAGAAGAAGAAGAGAAGAAGCAGATCATTAAGAGGCAGATTTTCCCGCAGTTCCAGTTCCAGTGTTAGGGAACCGCATACACCTCCCTACCCCCGCCTCCATCTCATCCACCTTCGAGAAGTGGGAATTAAATTCAATTCTAAGCGCTAAGCCCATTTGCTGCCGCTTAGAACCCCGCCTATGTGTGTGTGTGTGTATGTATGTGGTCTTTAAATGCGATCGCTTTGGAGCGCTGGTGTATCAACATGATGTGTTTGGCATCTCTTGCGACCGTGTGTTTGTGTGTTTGCGCATCCTGGGCGTACAGGATGTTGCCCGTTTTTTGCCTTCCGCTTCACCGAACAATCCTTGTTAATCATTTGAAAATGTTTACATTTAATCAATTCCCAGATTGGAAAACCAATTACAGAAAGCGGCGCTAGCGGCCGGTTTTCCTTTGAAACAAAAATGATTCTCCCTCACAGCTAGCGTTCGTCGTCGGCGTGTGTGTGTGTATATAACTAAAACCCCCCACCGAGAGGCTTATCCGGTTTGAGGTGAGACCGTGTGCCTTTGGGCAGGAAAATCGACGGGATGAAAGGGTAGGGCCGTTTGTTGATGTTGATGTGAATGTTTGGAGAGAATCTCGGAACTCTCGGGCCGAGTTCCGGCCGGCGCCAATAGGAAGGGTGGTTTACATACATATGTTATAATGAGCGCGGAATGAGCGATTGCACGCAGGACGAGCTAATTGTTATCCACGGATCGAACGATTGGCAGTTGGCATCGAGTGCTGGGAATTAAAACTTCCGTCCGTTGAATGCGCTGGATTCGTGGAATATGTGGTGCTTGATCCCGCTGTCAAGGGCGCCATGATGAAGCACTTGATATGAGCCATTCCGAGTGCGTGACATAAACCTGCGAGGGGGACCAATGAGCATGCCATTGTGCACTCTCGAGTGGAGGAAATGGTGGAAAACAATGCAGCAACTATGCACTCGATGGATGTTGAGTTGCTGATGATGATCATGGTGATGTTGTGCACTTTACCTTTCGCACAGCTCATTTGCGCGTAAATTAGGAGTCAATCCGGGGAGTGTTAAGTGTTACAAAGAAGCCGTAGAAATGCGCTGCTACTGGAATGCTAGTTTTAAATGAGCTGTTGATGAGGAATGGCTGCTGCTACTCGTTGGTGCCATTGTTTGTTGGCTAGAATGCTGACGAGATTTGCATTCCTGAAATGTACTGAGTTTTGTGCTGGAA
>NC_064875.1:21418966-21568966 GCF_943734745.1 Anopheles darlingi
GCGCGGTCGATGAAAGGTCTAGCGTTTGGTTTCTCTCAACACTTTCCACACAAAGGATGTCCTGTGGAACCGTTGTTGACCGCATGATCAGCGCCTCGGTTGAAGGCGCCTCAGCGATTCTTGTGGTACCAGAGAAATGGCAGCGATATAAATCAGGCCAGAGGACACGCTATACCTACTGAACCGCAGGCACAGAAAGAGGGAATGGCAGGAGGAGAAAAGTCGAAGAAATAAATTTATAGCTCTGCGTTGCCCTGCAGCAAGATGAGTTGCAGATTGCCAGAGAACAGGAGTTGGGTATATGTGAGTTAGCGGGCGTGTGTTATGGCGAACAAACAAAGAAGAGGAGACGACAAAGAAAGGAAAACATGTGTCTATAGATGTCACTATGGTTTAATTGGTGATGAGATGAGGTGGGGTTCGTGGCTGTTGTTATTTTGTCCGGGAGTTGTTGGTCTGTTATTGATAGCGATAGGAGTTTGTTTGTTTCCCCAGACCACCTCATCATATATTATCGCGTTGACAAGTGGGATAGAAGCAGCATGTCGATTAGGGGTTCTTAATTAACAGACAAATCATTGACTTGATGATGGTCTTGTAGATCCTAACGTTAGTCTGCTTAATGTTGCGTTTGTATGTTTCAAACACTTCGACTTTGGTTTTTGCTTTGGTTTTCAACATTTTAATAAAAGTTAATGTTGACCAACGCCACAATGTAATATGTACATTTGCGCAGCATTAATTTCATTTTTTGAATTCCAACTCCAGAATGATAAATATGACTGGCTTGCCGGTGCTAGCCGGTACCATAATGATTTCCTCATTAATCATGCCAAACGCTAATACGCAAACCGCCGCAACCGCCGACGACCCCCCTCCCCCTTCAAAAGTCCTTCATGAAGGGTCATAAAATGAGGGAAAGAGAACTTTGCTGGAATGGAATGCTGGAGCCCTCGCTCCTCAGTCTGGCTGGGTGGCTGGCTGGCCCTGGTGTTGGGTAAAATGGTGTTTTGTGTTTTGTGGTTTTTTAACGGAATCCTTCAGCACTCAGCGCGCCTCCCTCGTGCAAACACCTTAACCTCTGCTCTCGGTACGACACCAATGCCCATCCTTTTTTTTGTGGCCGAAACGATACATCCATCCATGCCAGGGAAAAGGGAAGGGCACCCCGCAACCGCTGAGGATGATGATGCTTTGTGGGCGAGAGATGAATGTGCAGCGTTCCGTCATGTATGGTAGCATATTTGCGCGATCAAACAACACTAAAGGTTTTGCAAAGGGGGCGATGGCAACCGCCATACCAGGGTCAGGAAGAGAGGGAGAGGAAGAGCTTTCCGCAACGGTGAGCATAAGCAACCTCAAACGCTGCTAATGGCGGTGGTGATAACATTCATATCGCAAATTAAATTTTTCGTCGGCTAATGATATTGTAGCGAGTGCTTCCCGGGGGTGGTAATCTGGTACTCGAGGAGGGGCGGTGAGTTAGTACCACAAGTGAGGTCGCAACGAGAACGCTGGGGAATATTAATGTTTTTTTGAAGTTTTAGCAAAGTAGAGCATATAGAAGATACTAATGGTTAGCGGATATTTAGGATTAAGAATAGTCTTATCCGTCTAGAATACTCTATATAATTTTCTATATTAGAGTTTTAGAAACTCAAGATGTAGCATAAAAATCAAGTATTGAAGAATAATAAACATTTAAAAATATAAATATAACAGAACATATATAGAAATAATATAGAAGACTAAGAACACTCTCGATATGATGTACTTACAATAACAAAGAGCTAATGCAAAGGTAAAAAACCTAAATTGATATACTAGCTAGACACTCAAAAGGTTCAAAAGGTTCTAAATTTAGAGGCTTAGATTTTGCAATTAGTTGTGAAACGAACAGCATTAGCCACAAAGAGTTTCTATATCGGGATAAAAATTACCGACCCACGTAATAAACAACACCAATTTGGTTTCAAAGGCGAGATCAAGGATCAAACATTTTGTGCCGAGCTGGAGTGCAACGACAGCAAAATACACTTAACGTGCGGTCAGCTATCGCACTTCAACTTCAGCGCCTCGCGGTAACATAATTGTGCGTCAGTGGACATCAACGACAACCGTACTTAATTGGGAACGATTGTAAAATATTTCCAACAACACCTTCCAGCAATACAGACTTCCTTTCGGATCCCACAATGGACCATGGCAGTGGAATTCGCAGAAGAAAAAAAAAACGATCCTTTCGTCACAAAAGACCGATTGCAAAAGTGCCAAGACAGCACAATAGTTCACAAGAGAGGTTCGCTCCAGGCCTCTCCGTTTTTTTAGGAGGCAACATTTTTCTTCTAAAAATTAATGGACCTCGCCCCTCTAATGGGAGGAGAGTTTGGGGCTCTTGAAACAATTGAACCGAGTTCCGGAGTGCCGAAATTCCGAATCCTGATAAAACCCGGCATTCGGCGTCCCCTTTGACGAGTTCCTGGCGCCTCGAGCGCCGAGAGAGAGAGAGAGTGAGAAAATCGAAAATCTTTCGAGTGGTCGTTCGGGCCGCATTCGCAGGAAATCAATTAATCTTTTGGCAAACTTTTGATTGTTGGTGTGCCGGCTGGCCCGCGGGGGGGTCTTTGGTTTCTTTCGAGCTTTTGGTGCTTTGTCCAACACCCCTCTTTGGGGTCCACTGTGTGGTCCGATTGGTTCATTTAATTTTCCTTTCGGCGGAGGCTCTGTTTTTAGGTCAAGTGGTGGCGAGAGTTTTTGGGGCGAGGACAACCAACCAACAGAACCTTCGGTAGGAGCAGCAACAGCAGCAGCAGCAGTGCAGTGCAGGAAGTGATGAAGAGTAAGTTCTTGTGGACGAATTCCAAGAATAGGGCCGCATATTTTGTTTGCATGCTACGCTGAGGTTCACCATTCATCGCTTATTAGTCAAATGGAATGAGTGTTCTGAGTTCAAAACGCCATCAATCCCGGATCGAACTGGTTCGGATGACTTACTGCAACATTTCGCATTGAAATCAATACGTCGTCGACTTCGAACCGAATGTCCTATTTGCATTAGTGTCGCTCTGCGCATTCGCGCACCTCGATCCTAGCAGAGCCTTTAAACAGCCCTAGGGACCACAAGCGCAAAGCCCGTCCAGAATCTCTGGAATCAAACCGTCGGGGACCGTCCTTACTCTGTTAGCTGGCGTCCGGAGCATTCCGAAATCACGGTACGAACTGGAGGAGCATACACACAGCACACGCAGCCAGTAGTGCAATGATTGCCTGTGTTTGACGAACGACACCCCGGCGGCCATGGCTAGATGGTTGTTGGCTTCGCGAATACCACCGTAGCGCGGAGGTCTTGTGTACCGTTGGCATCAAACAAGCGTACGACGGCAATCACCACCGGCCAGTAGTCGGCGTCTGTCCGTCAGGTCCGGCCCGAAAGTGAAGCAATGCGCACGGTGCATCCCTTTTGCGATGAACGATGGTCGCCCGATCGGGACGCCCGGCGTCGTCCGGCGGAGTGTGCTCGTTAAACTAATTAATATTCATGATGTAAAATGGCTTCGAAACGGGACGGTCGTACCGTCGTGACGTCGCGGACACCGAACCGAACGCTACACACGGGACGAAGCTGTTTGATTTGGATACATTTTTTTTGCCCGCGCCACGGTACACGGTCCGGGCATCGACATCGTCATCGAGTGCCGGTGCTGATCGCGATCGGCTTCAAACCTCATGATATCATCCTGGAACTCGTTGTGTCATCGCAGCAGATCTCGCAGAATCGGTCGACAGGGCGGTCGGTGGTGGTGGTCGTGGTCAGCTTCCGCACTTTTTACCCTTTTGTATGCAGCAGCAGCAGCAACAGCCCCTAATTGCCTTCCCAGACCAAAGGCGAATGGGGGGTGATGGTGATGCCGAGCTGCTGTCCAGAATCTGCGTTCGTTCTGCCCCTTCTTTTTCTCGGGTGCATATTTTCCTGGCAGCTGGTGGCTGGTGATGGGAGCGAAGCAGAAATCAATGCCCAATGTGGTCCCGGCTGGGGTGGGGAAGCCGGAATTGCATTTTATCGAAGTGGAAATAACTTGATTAACTTAATTGAATTGAAATCGATAGACGGTTATTTCATCATTTTTTTTTTATGACGACTTTTTGTTATGTTCATCTCCATTCGCCCATCTTTTGGACGTCCGCGGAGCACATGGAAAAGACCGCGTGTCGGGTCCATTCTTTTATGATCCTCACGTGTGTGTGTGTGTGTGTGTGTGTGTGTGTGTGTGTGAAAGAGGGTGCGAGGTGGAGCTGATTGTCCGCAAATATATGCTCTTTTCATTGCTTGCTCGCTAGGTATTGATTCCCATGTGGAGCTTATGCTGTGCATCAAAGTGGATGACGAGAGTTGTTCCTTCCCTTTTCATTCATCGTTGTCATCTCTCCCTTGATTGACACGTCTCTGCTGCACGGTATACGTCGATTGCTCTCTGGGAGGAGGACGTACAACGCGTTTTCGGAAGGTTGATTGATCAGAGAATATTTGTGGAAACTATTTCCTCACCCGTGGAATGGTGGAAATCGTTCGCGTTGCTTCGTAGTGTTGCTTCGTAGTGTGGCGGTGACAGGGGATCCAATTTCCATGAAGCGCTTTCGCTAATTTTATATTCAAAATCAAACAGTTATGATCGTATCTCAAACGATTTATAAAAAATCGGAATCACTCAAATGAAAGTGTTTTTAAAAGGGAAATTTTGATACTATTGGCCCATTCGCTATCTGCTAATTGGTGCCTTGCAAAACGCTTGGTCATTGTGGTTAAGGTTGTCTAGTGCAGTAACTAATTAAATATTGTGTGCGTTTGTGTGAGATTTTTTTAAAAATTTGAGATTAACTTTCTTTGTTTATTTTGTTCGTCATGTTCTCTCCTGGTCTGGGCATATTTGTGAGCATTGGTAACATCAAACTAGGAAAGAAATTTCAATAAAAGAGATTCATGTCGACTTAACAGTATTCTATTAATATTATTGATAATATGGCCATTTATAGAGTGAAACATGTTATTAAAAATAATTTCGACTTTTGCCAATAGATAGCATTTTGATAATTTTGTGTGGTTCACGCTGCTTCGATGCTTTGCATCTTGATCATATTTATTGCGATCTTGTAGATCCTGCAATTATTGGAGACTGTGTACTATCTTCTGTAGCAAATTCTCATCAACTAATTAAGTACGGCACATTAAGTACTCTCGCTAAAGGATCGAATAGTGTATATTTGATATCTGACTGGGCGGTTATCATGTCCGAATGTAGGTTCGCAACTCTTTCTTAGCTAATTAAAAGCAGATAATATAGAAAAATGAATTGCTGGTAAGCTAAAACGCAAAAAATCTCCTCCATTCCATTATCGTGCAAACAACGCCCCGGTATGCTGTGCCTCTCTTGTCCTTTCCTCTTCAAGCGCCTGCCACTTGACGAACACAGAAGCAACGGGAAGGGACTCGAGAAATGAAAATCCTAAGATCCACTTCGTTAAAATGAAGATGTTTGAGGGCGATTGCCTTTGTGTGTTTGCCCGGAAAGACTTTTACCTTCTTTTTTTTTCTCAGATTCACAAAACCCATTTCCCTCAAGTTCTTCAACCGCTGGCCGCTGACCTCTGGCGCCCTCAACTCTCCACTGCCAATCATTCCGTTTTGCGCTAGCAAAAGTCAAAAGGGATGGGCCCCACCGGGATGCTGCTAGGCTTCGCCATCACAATGCACACGATGACCTAATTTGTGAGCCACCGCGCGTTGCATCATTTCATCTCCGCTGGACCGGTACCAAATGGTGCCTCAAAACTGGCCAGGATCAGCGAATCAAACAGAGACAGAGAAAAAGAGGGAAGGAGATAAAGCAAAAGAAAGATGTTGAGAAGGAAAAATCTAACGAATCATTGCTCTGTTTGAAGAAATCAGTGCACTCCGGATCGGGCAGCAATGGCATCGCCTGGGATAAGCCATGGCTGGCAGGGGTCAGAAGTGAAGTGATGCGGCGGCCACGGCGGCAGAACATCGGGAATCATAATCTCATGAAAGGAAAAAAAATCAGAGCAATGAAAATGCTCGAGCACTTTTTGATGCTTACTTATGCCAGTTTGGCTCGTTTGTGCTCTGGGCACCATTCTGGAGGGTGCGATGGTGATCTCTTTATCTTGGCCTCGGCTCAATCCTGCAGACACCGGGCAAACTGCGGGCAAACTTTGCTCTTGCCAGATAAATGCTCCCCAGAGGACGAATTAAAGGACGCTCGCGAAGTTGAAGCTTTGATGGTGAGGTGACCGAGACAATTGCAATCAACATCAGCGAGAAGATGATTTAATATGGTCGAGCTTTAAATGTTTCGATTGTTTTGGGAGGGAAATTTTCCATCCTTTTAATTAGTAATGATAAACACGGATCGGATCGAACAATGGTAGCTGCTTCCGGGGGTTTTCTATACAAACCAAAACCAAATCCCCGGTAAAATGTAACGCATAACAATGGCTTTCGATGTTTGCCAAATATGTATTGTATTGTATTGTATGTTTGCCAAATATGTTTTGTATCTCAACATCGATAACCACTGACGCCGGTGTTCGGTGTTCCTATTTGTGGTTTATCTATCAACCTCTCTTCCTGGAACCCGCAGCCCGGATGCATCCCAGACAATGGAAATACCGAATTATGTGACGCCAGTGCTCATGAACGCCGCCGCATGGTCCTATCAAATGGAGGTGTTATGTTGCGTTCGTTGGTGACTCCTATCACCTTCAGCAATAATTTGTCGGATTCTGTACACCACCCTCCGGGCACAGTGGCCATTGTATATCGTCCTGGTCACCAACACCAATACACCGCTCGTGAGCTTCACTTGCAGGCCTGCTCCTGATGATGAGGCCTTGCATCAGCATAACAACGCCAGAGTCTTTGTTCGCGAGCACGCCAGCAACAGCAGGAGCCGAAAAACGTGTTGAAAGCTCGCTGCTGTTGCTGCTGCGTCGGAACCAATTTAGTTGGATGCCGGATCGAGTCGCGATGACTCGCGAACTCGCGGCCATCAGCACCTCTTCCGTCCCTCTTAACTCCTCTCTCTCGTGCACGGAAAGCGCTGAACCGATAGTTTCTATAATTTTATAACCATTCATTTATCAAATCCCTCACCTCTCGTTGCAGTACGAAGCTGAACCGGCAGCGTGCACTTCCGGTGTGTTCTGGCGGACCGTATCCCGGGTATTGTGATCGGGTTTTTGTGCCCTTTCCCATTCTGGCCGGATGCACCGAAAAATCGTTCCCAAAACGAATAAAAATCCATTATTTCGTCACGCAAATCGCGCTCGCTCACGACCGCGCCTCCATTCTCATTCGCCTGGTCCCGGTGTGCGGCGGCCACGATGCCACGTGATGACGGTGGAGGTGGAGGACCTTGGCGTTTGTGGTAGGAGGAAATTTAATTAAAACACATTTTGTCGACCGTCGATGCAAGGTAATGGTGGTGCTGCTGCTGGTGGTGTCTCTCTCTGGTCCTCTGGTCGGAGTGTATAATTTGCAACGATAATAGTGCAACAGTGCACCAGAGAAGGAGAGGCGAGAGCGCGCAGGAATGGTGGGGAGCGCTGGTTCGTTCGGAAATGGTTCGTTTTCAATTTCAATTCCGCGGCCAGATCAGAATAGATATCAATTAAATTATGTTTGACTCGAAATGAAGTTGTCAGTCGCGGGGGGCCGTGGAGCAGGAGCATTCACGGGGAACGAAGGGGCCAGTGAAAGATTTAATTTAGCGGCGCGCAAATTTGTGGACCGCCTGGACCCACCGAACAGCGTTTGCAAATGGATTGTTTGGTGGAGAGAGGAGAACCGAATGATTAGGAACCGGATTTAGATATTGCAATATTGTTCTAGTTACGCACGAGTACGCATCATAAAGAGCTAATCATCGACCTAGATCGCGGATGGTGAGATGTTGTGCTGGACGATTGGAATTCGCTTTCCGAAAACACCTTCGGTTACGTCAAACCTGGGGTAGCAATCTTTCCTAGATTAGCATTGCATTATCGGGCAGCAGAAACCAGAAGTGGCCATAATTTCTGAATGGCATTTGACGACATCATCAAACCTGAATCAGATCAGCCGACTTGAGCGGTCGCGGGGGCCTCAAGGTGGCCCAGCGAGTCCAAATCGGGTTTATTAGCGCCCGAACCATGTGTTCGATTAAGTCACCGAGCCGTAGATAAGAATTGATAGGAGAGCAGTGAGGGCGGGGACACACGTGAACACAATTTGTTGTTTGTGTAAGAGGAAAGTACCACCGCAAATGGCAATCCCCTTGAATATGATTTTTACATTAGGAGCTGAATACACTTTGGTAGAGTATACATTTGGATATGAAGGACGTTGTAAGGGAATTGATGATTGGATTTGGCGTATTGACTTGGCGCAGAAGTTGTTAGTGTCAGATTTGTTAGATGGAAGCTGGTCGCTTCCATAAATCGCATTTGTTTTTTTTGGCACAATGTTGGCCACTTTCCTGGGAGTTGGTTATAAATCTGGTACGAGAAGTGTCACGAGATAAACGAACGCCGCCTGTCCACACCACGCGATTGGCAACAGTCCAGTGGCAATCGATGCCATAGTGTGTGGTAGAGGCACTCCAAGAAATGAATGCACCGGAGGTTCCTCAAACAATTTCTCGGTTTGAAAAATTGGCAACATGAGAGCTTGGATTGCGCCAGAAGTTCAATTTGGTTGAACAGTGCTCGCGAACCACTTTCAAAATGATTCGACTGGAGCTGGTTGTTACTTCATGTTCTTTCTAGTAGTACGTGAAGGCTGAATTTGGCCTTACTCACTGGCCTAGTGCACCGCCACCAATGACAAGGCTATTGCGAGAGCTGATAAGCAGGATTAGTCAGCCAGATCGTTGGATTTTTATGATACACGCGGACTGCGTAACACCAGTAGCAGCATCGACAATTGTTGTGTAATCACTTAAATTGTTAATCGAAGTCACCGTTATCGTGGGCAGTATTGTGGACTGATAAGTTGGATTAGTCCAGAGTACATAATAGCTTAAAGACTTCCCAAAAACTCAGTTCGCTTAACGACAGCCCACCGGTAAGGTGTAATAACACCGGGAGGAAACAGATTCAGAATGATTCGCTCAATTCTGGTACTGTTGGGCACAGTAGTGGTTATTGCCCCGTCCGCCTCGTGTGCTCTGCGTTGTGACGAGTCTTCATTCGATGCTCTCGGTGGAATTCTTCCAACTGGCACCAAATCGTGTACTCATTACGCACAGTGCATAAGGGGAACGGTGCGTGAAGTCGCCTGTCCAGATGGAACGAGCTTTGATTCGACGTTAGGCCGTTGTCACGATTCGGCGAATTGTGCTACCCCTCGTGCAGTGTCTCAAATTGATGGACTTTGTACTAATCCCAACGAAGTGAGCATCATTCCGTATCCAACCAACTGTTCCAAGTACATTATCTGCTTCGGATTGGAGGGAATTGAGCAGTCGTGTGGTGGCGGTCTGCTGTTTAACTCACTTCTGGGAACTTGCGATGTTCCGACGAATGTCGTCTGCGAACTGAGCTGCCCAGCTGTCGATGATCCACAAAGGCCAGTTTGGTTACCGGATGCACGTTCCGAGGACTGTGCCAGGTGAGATCTTTAACAGTGTAACAGCTTGGAAGTGTCTCTTACGTGTGCGTATCTGATACTTTCTTTCAACAGGCATTACCTTTGCTTCCAAGGAGAGCCGCTACTGTTCATATGTCCGAGCAATTTGTATTTTGATAGCGTAACCAATACCTGTACCTTCCCGAGAAACTCGACTTGCCGCGTGCCCGGAATTAGCTGTCCGCTGCCAAATTCATTCCTTGAAAATCCCAGGGACTGTACCTCTTACTACGAATGTGACGAAGGATTCCCTCACTTCCGTCGGTGTGGTCCGAATGAGTACTATTCTCTATTGGTGGGAGGTTGCATCGAGGGAGTGTGTCCACCGTCGACCGAGACTACGACATTGCCCATTACAACCACTCCGATCGCAATATCATCTACCACCAGTACTGTTGAACCCTCATCTCCGGTCACGGAAACGACAACTATGTCGACTCCATCAACATTTGAACCGTCAACAATTACAACGCCCACCTCGGAGACAACGTTTGATTCAACTACTCCACTAGATACGACAACGTCCATCGGATCTACGGATTCTCCTACTACAACAACGGAGTTCGAGACATCAACGGTTACTCCAACTTTACCAGTGGAAACTACGACCGAAGCTAGTGAAACTACGGTACCTGATACTACTACAACAACTTCTACTACTCCAGTAGATACAACAACGCCCATCGGATCTACGGATTCTCCTACATCAACGGTTACTCCAACCTTACCAGTGGAAACTACGACCGAAGCTAGTGAAACAACGGTACCCGATACTACTACAACAACTTCTACTACTACAGTAGATACGACAACGCCCATCGGATCTACGGATTCTCCTACTACAACAACGACGGACTTCGAGACATCA
Source organism: Anopheles darlingi (assembly GCF_943734745.1). Taxonomy (NCBI): domain Eukaryota; kingdom Metazoa; phylum Arthropoda; class Insecta; order Diptera; family Culicidae; genus Anopheles; species Anopheles darlingi. Next base: position 21,429,517 of record NC_064875.1, read on the forward strand.
ACGGTTACTCCAACCTTACCAGTGGAAACTACGACCGAAGCTAGTGAAACTACGGTACCCGATACTACTACAACAACATCTACTACTCCACTAGATACTACAACGGAGGCTACTACCGAACCGACTACGACGACGGTAGAAACAACCACAGTGCCTACTATCGATCCGAACACGGTGTGCCAAGGTATCAGTTTCGGAGTACTGCCCTACCCAGGCAACTGCTATATGTACATCCTCTGTCTTAACAACACCGGCACCTTGTCCGAGTGTCTGGCCAACGAAATCTTCAACGCAAGCACCAGCTCCTGTCTACCGGGTAACCGGGATACCTGCACGTTAGATATCGGCTTTGGTAAGATCTAGGGCGATGAAACGTTTCGAGAATCCCAGATTTGTGACGTCCTTCTGACGTAGAAATAAAGCTGACGTAAACGGGGTTGCCCCCTCCCTACTATCACGAGACGGTTGTTTTCGGACTTAGCTAAGCCTTGGCGTGTGCGTGTGCGGGCGCGTGCGCTAATCTTGTCCTTATCGGGCATTTTCGACAGCGAGAAGCTCAATTTATAGCGAACGGGGTCGAAGTGGCCAAAGTAGAGCCTCTATTCCTGTCTGTACCTGGTCTTTGGCGTACGGCGACTTGCGGATTTGAATATCATTTTGATTATAAATTTATGTTTGACCAAGCCGCCTTCGGTTGGCTCCGTAGATGTCTGACTCTGTCGCTGTCTGTGAGTGGGCGCGGCGTGAATAAATTGCACGCCCGTGACAAGTGCCTATACCCTACTGTTCGCTCCTCCCGAAACGAGCAGCGACACCAGTTTTGCGTTGGCACAAAAAGGATGACTCCGGCTAGCGGGCTAGCGGACTGCTGCATGCAGAATGAATGTCCGTAATGTGGACCGCCGCGTAGCGTTGGCACGGTTATACCGGGCCATCCAGAGATAGTGTTGGTGAAAAGGAAAGGAGGTCCGGAGGGTGAAAAACCACCGAAAGGGCTCCACCGTTTCGGCAACCCGTACCCGTGCGGTCTAGCAGCAGCAGACCACAGCAGCGGCAGCAGCAGCAGCAGCAGCAACGAACGAGGCGAAGAAGCTCGAGCGACGGGTCTGATGTCGGGCATGAAAATAATGTTAAAATATTTATATAAATTTCAGATTTTGTTTTTGTGTATTTTATTGATAATGCAAACAGTCCCCTCTCCATGGTCACGCCGTGTGTCTTCGCCATTTGGCCACCCCCCCTTCCCGGATCGGTTGACACACGACACACACACACACGAGCACACTTTGAATCTCGTGCCGGTTGCTGGCGGTGGTGCTGCAACAATCCATTTACCTCCACCCGTCGCTTTATCCGTGGCCAGTTGTCGTGGCGTGGTCGTTGTCGCCTAACGCGTCATGCTCGAGCACGGAACATGGTGGCGTTGGCATGGCTGGGGTACACCATACACACACACACACGTATGATGGTGGTGATTGGTGAAGCACTGCTCGCCGAGGATAAACAGCTTCGGTGCCCTAGCTTTTTGAATGAGCTTTTTCGGAGGAAAATCGAAAATGGTGGCTCGGTGGAAATGAATCCTAGCGAGGACGGAGCGAGAGAACGGAGCGGTAGACAGAAGGAGAACGAGTGCCCATATATGTTGACTTTGGCTATTGTGTGCGCTTCGTCGTCGTCAGCGTCGTCGTCGCCACCGAGAGTGAGAGAGAGTGCTGATTGGAATTTATGCTGAAAGGCACTGAGATACATGAATGGAGGGGGGACAGGGAGGATGCACCACCACCGGCGTGCAGAGGTTTCTCCATTTTCATCATCAGCTGGTGATAAATAAAAATGATTGCACTATTTTTCGCTCCGCAGCAGCAAAAATGAATCCTTCACGATGCGATGCTCCGGATGAGTTTCGCTCCGAGTCCGGGTTTCCCCATGCGGTGCAATGTTTTGTTTCGCTGGCAGTTGGCAGCAGAGCTACCACAAATGCAACGCGTTGCTGCGGGTGAGATGTACGATCGACATTACGGGGAATTTATAGAGCCGCAAATTGGCTTCTTGGGATGATTTCAGTGTGTTTGTCGGTTTGTGCTGATAAACCCATCAAAGTGATTTTGAGAAAGTTTCCCAGGTTTCAGGAAGGTTTTACAATTTCTGTTCTCTTTATTAATTTGTAATTTCCGGGAATTGTGGAAATATCAGAGACTGCCAGCAAACACGCACATTTGATATTCATTTGGCTGAAATTTTGACGAACAGACGTTCGCGTTGCATTTGCAGTGCATTTGCGTTTCCTTGTAGGCCCCATTAATGAAATGAGATCTAATTTTCCCAACATGAATGATGCCAAAACGTGGATTCCAGCAGATTCTGCATTCAAGGTAAATCCGGAACGCAATATTCGATATCCTAGACCCAGCACAGACTGCGGTCGATTGAATGGATTCGACTATGACTGACGGAATAATCTCTCGAGTTACAGCATTGTTCAGCAGAATGCAACGGAATCCAATTCTCTGGTTTTTTTTGTTGCCGAAAGCCGCTTCTCGTGCATCATCGGAGAGTGGTTGTGTACGGGCTTAGGTTCGCATACACGCGAGATAAAATAAAATAAAAAAATCCTTCCAAAAAATCCACGCTGTAATGCCTCACAAAAATGGCCTGACTACCTGCTGGAGCCCTGCAACGATTTATGGTGAGCAGGAATGTCCTGCGGGGTGCTCGTCTCGTCTACCCGTCCCGGTCGATGCTCGATAATTCATGAATAAAAACCATAAATTAAATGAATAATTTCAGCTCGAAAAACGACGAACACGGTACGTGGAAGCGAAAACAAACAAAAACCCGATGAGTAAATGTGTTTCTGTCTGTGTATGTGTCTGTATGTGTGTGTGTGTATTTCGAATTTTGTTCCCCGGCACAAAACAGCATCCTGCCCCAAAATGGCATCAGACATGAGGGTAAATAATGAAATATTTACAAATGCAACGATGCTGACCACCGGCAGCATCGACATCGACAGCCGGAGACGTAAACAAGTCCAGCCAGCGATTGCCACGAAACGGGAACCGTCCCCTCCTTGCACCGAAGCCCCGGTGCACAATCGTGGCGCACGTTTGGACTCCTCGCGAACGCTGAATCAGTTTTACTGTGCAAAATAGTTTGTGATTTATATGAAATGTTTGGTTTTATTCAAATTTCCTCGTACACCATTATCTTGCCACTGCACACCGCCACCAGCGAGGCAGGGATCCATTCAATTTTGAGCTTCACAGTGAAAGGCTTCACCCGGAGCGGTACTGTTTCGACGGTGGGGTTCGAATTTAAACTGCAATAAAATATGAATCCGCGAGATAGCATCAGCGCGATGACAACGTTTTATGCAAAGAAGGGTACGTTTGCGTGGCTAAAATAATAAACCATGCGTTGGGATGTGGATTTTGGAGCACCCAAATAGGGCGGCTTTTTGACGGAACCGAGGATTTGTTCGGTTGGGTTGCGGAAATATTTAACATCAGGATACAATTTTGATATCGCAATGGTATAGATGAGATGTGCGATTTCAGCTCGAATCATTCAACCAATACTTCAAAATGAGTTTTAACCTCAAATCTTTCAAGTATTGACAAACGAAGACCTCAATCCTTATAAAAAAATGTTAAATTAGCCAATTAGAGCAAAAGAGTTGCATAGACACATCGACACAATCTAAACTGATTTTAAAATTTGACGTTATTTGCGATAAATTAGTTCAGTGCGATCAGTAGTTCAATCAGAATGAGGACAATGATTGAAATTTTACAGTATTTTCAAAACTTGCGTTTCTTTCTTAATGTCACATGATAAAGGTCGAAACTTGTTAATATCATTACAACTCTCTAGATCAAACCCTGTTTGGATCATGAAGATACTTAAAGAGTTCATTAGTTAGGCATTAAATGTTTCTGCCTACGAGATTGCAAAATATTTTGAGAAATAATAATTTGTTTAGGACGCTTTGTTCAAGCACTGGATTACAAAACAAAATGGTGACACTATCACTGCAATAACATTGTATGTATCTGTTCGAGAAAATATTCGTGTGCGATTCTACAATATAGGTTTTATAAATTTATGTTGATATTTTGTTTGTGTTATAAATAAATGCAGAGATATAGAAAAAAAATTAGAAAACATTAGATGACTTTGAACTCAGACAGAAAACATGCGTGAGTTATTGCATAAACTCAAAATGGCTCACCAACACCAAACACGTGAAAAATCGGATCCGGAAATTTAAGTTTTTTTTGGTCAACCAGAGGAAACCCTACATCACACTTCACATCAAGGCATTTTTGGGTGTCCCCTCATGTACAACTTCAAATCTGGGCGAGACCAGTGGCGATTAACAAATGTGGGCACGTGACAGTGACGGTGACAGCAAAAATCACTGATTCCTGTCCAAAGGGATTCCATCCGGGGGTTTGGTGATTTGTAACGCCGGAAATTAAGTTTCACAAACCGCAACCGACCTAAGCTGATCGGTTTCTCGAAAGAACCATCGAGCATCATCCGAGGATCATCCGGTGCGAAGGCATCGAGCTGAAGTTTCCTGCTGCGCATTGGCCATGAACCAAATGGCGCACAAGGGGGTGAGAACGCCACCCCACGAAATTTATGGTAATGATCAATTACCATCCGTAACAAGCATGTCGAGAGCTGTTTGCAGCCTTGTCGTGTAGCCACCAGATCCTTTCGTCTTGCTCGGCACACACACACACCCGGACTCGAGAGGTTTGTAGAAGCACAATCGGGCGCAGATCAGCGTCAAACAAATGTCTTATCCATGAAATTGACTCACCATCCACCCTACTGCACCCTTCATTGCTTCGTCCGCGTCCACTGCGAGACAACGTCAGAAACCTGGCGGAACATGGTGCGACCCCATTGCGACCCCTAGGGTCGAAAAACATCATCAAACAACAATAAAGTGATAATTTTATCTCTGGCGGCATTGGAAGGTTAGGATTTTGTGGAGGGGCGGGCAGGCTTCGTCTATGTCCCTTTGGTAGCATTGAACGGGAAAAGGGTGCTTCTAAGAAAGAGAGGGGGGGGGGGGGGTAGGTTACATGCTAGCCATGTGTAGTACGGCTTGTTTTACGGAGAAAATGGTGGTCTTACGGAGCCCGAAAGCCGAAAAGCCGGAAACTGCTGTCAAGATCCGGTAGGTCCGGTAGACCCGGATCGCCCAAGCGTCTTGCAAAGGAAGGATCCGTCCCGGACGAATCCTCTGCCCTGCAAAAGATGATGCCAAACCGGCATTTTCGTGGCACTGCAGATGACACTAGATGTTATCGCATCAACAACCTCACCCTCCCCAAAAAACCCCGGAGCCCCTCAGGCACCCCAGCCTGCGTCCCACCGCCTTCGGTCATAAAGTCAAAATTGGAATCAGACGGAATTACTAGAGCCCCCATTGGCTTACATATGTCAGGCGGTGCGTAGGCCTTGGATCCTAGGCGAGGCAGCTCCTAGCGAGCGAGTGAAATGAAAGGATGGGAGGATTGCCGAATGTCTCCGGCTGTAATTACCACGTCAAGGGCAGATCCAAACGATGGCAAATGGCGAATCGTCGGGTGTTCTGGTCGACCTTTTAACGCCCACCCTCCGTCTGCCGTAGGTCCGACAACAACAGACACACACGTGCCCTGAACGTTCTCCGAGCCCCGGGAATGTCTTACCGATTTTTTCCCCTTTTATCGTCTACCGGGGGATGCGTACATGTGTACAAGGAGGGGCAATGGTTCGCTGGGACCAACGTGGGAAAATTGGTTTCCTTCCGTTGTTCCAGCGGGCAGCGGTTCGTGATTGGATTATTGAGCAGAATGCGTCGAGTGGAGCAAACGGTGGCGATCGACGACAATAGATGGTTTTATGAGCTTTCCCGTGGCGATAACGAGAATGCCCGCGCATCGTCACTTCTTCCACCTGGTTAGTTACTTCAGGGATTCGTAGAGCAGCAGCACAGAAGGAGTATTGCTCTGGAAGGGTTCATATTTGAACTGAGAATCGAGCGGAACAACGCTGCTTGCTGTCATAAGAGTTGACGTAAAATTCTTTCTTCTGATTTGAAAATTCCTTCCTAACCGGCCGTCCACACCACAAATTTTTTGGGGATAATGTATGGCGGAGCCCAACAAGTAACTCCAAAATTTTGCAGCTACGTGGGTTACCATGAGTGACATTTGCATCCAAGTGAGCGGCGGTTGCATGCAGCTTGTTTCAGTTATCTCCAACAAAAACATGTTTTGGATACGTAACCAAAACATTTTTTCGTTGGAGATAAGAAAATTGGGGTTTTTGGTAAAATGCGGCCCATTATCGATATGATAATGTCCCAATTTTTGCCCGATTTTGAGCGATCACTCAGGCACTCACAGAAATGTTTGGCAAATAAATTTGTAGTGTGGACACTCGTAGACCCAATTTTTTTTGCCAAATATATTTATGGTGTGGACGGCCAGTAAGAGATCTGACGTCAATTACGCGAAGTTCAAGAAGGTTGTCGTATTAGCGATCCAACTGCTGGCAGTAAATGCTCAGCTTAACGAACATCAAAGCCGGACCAATGTAAGCACCACTTCGGCTTAGCCTGCGAGAAACCTTCCGTCACGTGGCCACGCGTGAAATGTACATTACGTTGACATTTATTTCCTTCCTTAAGGTTCCACATTTCCATTCACCGGGTACAGGTGCTTCACCGGTGTTGTCGAAATTGATTATTCGTTTTTCGTCCACTTCAAACTCCCCGGAACCGCTCGAGTAACCGGAATGCAGCGGTGCGGTGATTCATTCCATCGGTTCTTTCGCTTCGCTCTGTGCTCCTTTTTTACGAGCAGCGATACCAAGTTACCAAGACGGAAGCACATTGGCATCTCGAAGCATTTTCCGGGCGATGGCGTAGGCGACGGTGCTGTATCGTCAGCAGGTGACGGCGTCTAATTCGGTCACCAGAAAGCCGAAAGCCGTTTTCTCGAGCCTTCTTCTGCGAGCCGCTAGGAGCTAGGAGGACTCTCGAGTTGGAATCGCGCAACGGGGAGAAATAAATTTTTCGTTCCCGAAGATTGATTCTCACCTGGCGGCTCGCGCGCGCCAATTGCAATTCCCGGCCTCGAGCCCGGAGATTCGACTCGAGGTTTTCTCCGCTTCGAAGCTCGGCAGCGCCCGCTAGACACTGCAGATATGCTGCGGATCCGCGTGAAGGAGTGTCGTATTTCAATCGAGACATCTTGAGGTGGCATAAAAAGCGAGGAACACATTACAGCCAACCTGGAAGCGGAACAATCGCGAAGAGGTTGGCATCTTCTGTTAACGCTGCTTCTTCCGCGGTCCTCGAGATCGCGCGCACACACACACACATTCATACCGTCATGGTTACATGCACATGATTTCTTTATCGGAAGGATTTAGGAATGCTTCATCTCTTCGTCTTCCTGCCCTCGTCTGTTCTGTTCTCGTTGGTTGAAGTGTTGCAGATCCGTCGTTTGCACGAGCTGTTGCTGGGGCCACGGCTCGCGGATACAGCGGGCAACAAAAACGGGAAAAAAGAAGAGCAGGATAATATTTTCAGCTCGCGCTGTCAATTCGAGACTCACCATCAGCAATGTTACTGCGGTTTTTGCGGTTCGAGTGGTTTGTCGATCCTCGAGCACGGGCACAGGAGTGCTGGTTAGGCAAGGACCTAACCGCGACTCCCATCGGCCATGAAAGCCGATCCTTAAGCGCGGCGAACTCGGCGGCACTTCAGACGAGTCAAGTCGTCGAAGGTGGTGTGTTCTCGGGAGGCGCACCCAGGAGTGCGATAGTGCCGAAAATAGAGATGTTTGAAGTAGCACCGGTCGGAAGCAGGCCGTTTGCTACTTGAGACCATGAGGTCGGCCTGCAGCATCGCGGTAACAAAAGGGGGAAGTATCATGTCTCTCAGCATTAATGATAGGGTGAGAGTAGCACAGCCAGGGAGCGGATGGTGGTGGTGGGAAGGGTAAAATTTGTGACATTATTATTTATGCAAAAGAATGAACCATTTCCGGTAGTTTCCATTTTGTGCGAAGGATCCCAGCGTATGACGTTGGCGTCGATGGCGACGAAATCGACTAGCGGTGAGGTGGCAGGTGAAACAATCGCAGCACAACCGGCGCTGCTTCGATATATTTCATCATATATTTATATTTATTGAGCCAGCCATATTTATGTTGGCGCCATTACGCTTTTTCCTTAGCTGGGCTATCTCTTGTTAAGCGATTTATAACGATTTATTCGTGGGATGGATATTGATGGTATGGCTATTCTAGCTTCGCTGGCAAGTCTAGCCGTCGTCGTTTGTGGTTGGAGTGCGTATGAAGCGTGATTGGGGAATAAGAGTATTTTCACATATTACCTGTATGGCGTATTGCAAAATATTTTCATATCACATATTCATATCCTTGGCTTTTAAGGGAACTCTTCGTGTGTGTCGCAAGAACTAGTATAACATTTTTCTACATATTTCTATGATTGTTCCATTGATGTTGAAGAAAACAATCAATTGCTGAAACATATTGCTGAATGTTATATACTTCTGCTAAGTCGATTCGATGTCAATCAGCAGTCTTCATATCGATATCGGGATCGCCGAGATGCACCAATAGCGATATGATTGCGGAATGTGCACCGCTTAGACAAACATAAAATCGGCACGAAGAGCGAGATTTTCTTCCATAGTGCTATTTGAGAGGATAGACGGAAATGCTTCTGAGTGTGATTGGTAATCAGTCTTCTTGCCAATTGTTGGCTCTTGCCAGAATCGGTGGTTGGTTCGGGATCGTAAGCGTTCCGAGACGGTTTCAAACAGCAGATTTAACAAACAAATTCGCTGAGTGCATTTGGAGCACTCGATTAGTGTTGGAAATGAGGCATTCGATTCTTTAATGCAAACAAACACAGCCTCACAAAATCAAATTAATGTTTCTGGGGAGCATCGCGCGCCCAAAGGTATTGCAGTGAAGTTTGTGAATTTATAATCAAGTTGATGGGTCTTGATGGAATAGCATTGCTAGAAAACTTCTGAGCAGGAGTCAAATAGAGCAAGTCAAATCAACACAAGTGCTCTTTTAGTTTAATCAAAGTCAATATCATTTACTAGCGTTAAACCCAGTCGCATAGCGTCGTCTAATATGCTACATTGCGTTAGCAAAACATTTTAAAACGCTCTTATTATTTATTCTGTAATGATTTTGGTGAAGAACGCTTGCGTATCATAACATTAGAACTTAATAATTTTGGTTCTACTACTAGCAACATTCCATGCTTCGAGGAAGGTTCATCCTAGTTCCCCTCGTCAACAGTACTTCCGTTTCCCACACACTCTCCATAAAGATCTATTCAATGCGAGTATATGGATTCCACCCCTTTTCCCACGGTGCTTATTGTTGTTCTTGATGTAGCGTGCATCTTTCGCAACCCTTAACCCTATGGCCAAGCGAGCGCCGGTCATGTTTTTAATAAACACAATAATGTGGTTAGTCGCAGGAGAGTTCAAAGGAACACATTCTTCCTCATCTGACGGTCAAGTGGAAATTGCAAAAGGCTAGATCAAAAGAAGAAAACGCAACGGGGAAAAAGAAATCGTGCTATTGTATTGTTGCTCGGCATGGTGGCCATGTGTGCGACACTAAAAAGTCTAAAGGGTCACGACAGGACATTTATTATAAGGGTCTTATATTAAATTTTCGTTTCCTCGGTCAAATCTTGGAGCCTCATTGCATTTAACCTTTGCTCTGACTGTGCTCGTGCTTAAGCTAGGCTAAGCAAAGTGTTGGTTATACTGCGAATCGGTTGCATGCGAAACCGATTTTAAGGTACGGAGTCGTTCTTTCCGTAATGCGATGATTGCTCGAAAGATATTATTTGATCTACTAATCGTATGATTCTAAAGGAGAATGACAATTTGCTTATCTCAAATTACTCGATCCTCGGATAACCATTGTACCTTTTTTGTATTGTTGAATAATTGGCTATAGGTAGTTCGGTTGCAGAGTGTTTAAAATTTGTTCTTATAAATTCATTTGAAACGGATCGTGCTTAAAATGCATCATTTCCATTTTTAAACTTTTATCACTGTGGTAACAGTACTTGACTCACCGGTTATTTGTTTAGATAGTAGGATTGTGCTATCAAGGCTAGTCATTCAATTGTAAACCTGATACCAAAAACCGGACATTTCCCGACGTTATCGTAGGGCAATACTAATACCGATGCTCCTATCTTATCTTCATTCTTTGTATTGGTAAAAATTCTTTAATACAAATTTGGTTTCGCTGGTTAAATTTCAGCTATCATCTAAGGTCGTTCAAACTCAATGGAAGCAAATTTGAGTGTGGAAATTTTATACCATACTACTACATACTCATACTACTGGAATAATTTATATGATTATATCTCTTTTTGAAAGCATTTGCAGGAATAAAATTGATCTTTGAGATTGATAATAAATACCCATGGTCCATTCAACGTTAAATTAATCAAACAATAACAATCAACAACCGATTAAGACAACTAATACTGCACGAATACACATGAAAGATTGATGAATGAAGATAAAACGAATCAAGAATGTTATCTCAAATGATACGACGGATTACTATAAGAAAGTCGCTGATAAATATGCGTCTGATTAGGGACGCTTGTACGTAGCAGTTCCAGGAAAAATTATAAGACATATTCAGTTTCTGTACGTTTCCAATCTTTTATCTGTCCCAAGAAATAACAGGGGAATGTCTCGGTTATGGTATGGTTCGGTTTAACGCCGAATCGATCGCAAAATTTAAATTGAAATTCGTTTGAAGCAAAGAAAACATATTAACGGTTTATTCAAAACACCACACTCGAGTAACGCACGCAGCGTTTGACATGCGTTTGGTCGTGCAGCCGGTTGCGTGGATTGTGATAATAAATGACGGTAGACATCTACATGGTCGAACGATTTTTGACGTTCCCCGAGGTTGATACCAATACCAGCTGGGGGTTTCTTATCAGTGTGCGGCGCTGCGGGCCAGCTGCGTTTGTCACATCGGCTCAGCTCAGTTTTATTCCAGCGTGTGTTGAACAAAGTTGTAGCACGATGGGAGCGTGCGGTTCGAAGCCAAAGAAGAAGAAGAGCATAAGTGACTCACTCTCGGAGGAACGTTTAAAACACGACGCGTTTGCAAGAAGAGAAAGCAACAGCACAGCAAATGGATTTCAGAAAACATCGACTACGGTTGTCCGTACATCAGTACAAAACAACCGTCTAGTGAGTACAAGAACTACCCAGTCCGTTTCAATCAGTGGATCGGACCCTCTAATGCGGCCGTCAATCTCGGGGAAGTTCGTTCAGCAAGAGGCAATTAGCACTGGTTTCTCTCCCGGGCATGTCTCCCTTCAAACGAAAAGCCGCCCGCCATATAATCCAGTTTATAAATCCCTTGCGATCAGCTCACCAACGCCATCGGCTATTCAGTAAGTTTTCGTCAATGTTTTCAGGATATATCAAACATACATTATCAACATGTGCTTTACATTGCAGTTACGGTACAAAAGGGGGCGCTGACAAATACGATCTAGGCAAGAAGGCATACGCAGTGGTGCTACACCAACACAAGTTTAAGAATGCCGGACAAAACAGAGAGGGTAGCGAGAAAGATATGGATAAGATTAACAGTTTCTTTGAAAATTATCGCATTGACAAAAAAATCCATGTGAACAAAACTGCTGCGGATGTGCGCTACGTAATGGATAACAGTGAGTAAACTCCATCATTACCCAAACTAAATGTTGAAAAGAAATCAAATCAACGATTCAAATTGTTTTTTTTTCAGTTGCACGTCAAAATTTCAGTAATTACAGCTGCTTGATAATCATCATAATGAGCCATGGACTTATGAATGATCAAATTGCGGCTTTTGATGGAGAGACGTATGGCTTCGAGGAGGATATTGTGGAAAAGTGCACTTCAAATCGGACGCTCGATGGTAAACCGAAACTTTTCATCGTGCAGGCATGTCGAGGAGATTCAACAATGACAACGGATTCGAAGAAAACACAGAGCAAGAAGAGTGATGTTTTAACCTTCCAAAGCACATATAAGGGTATTTTTTTTTATTTGTGAGTGAAGGAAGATTGATTAACTATATTGCGTCGGTTTTGATTGCAGGATTTGTTGCGCTTCGAGATACACAAAAAGGTACATTTTTTATCCAAAACTTCTTCGATCTGCTGGATGAACATCGAGGCAAAGACATCAGTTTGATCAATAAGCACTTAAATCGGGTTTTCTCTCAGAAAGGGTTAGTACTCACGAAAGGGCCGTGTTATTGTGTTAAGTAACTGATAGCTTTTAATTTTTTTTCCAGGATTACCCAAAATCCCACTATGACCAGCACTCTTGCGAGGGATTTGATTTTTGGGGATCTACGCAAACCTTGAAGTTATTCCCCGTTCACACAGCAAACCTCTAGTCAGTTGTAAGGAAACCAATGCTCACACATCATACCAGCCATTCGAGACATTCTGCAATCGGAGCTTAATGGAAAAATGCGATTCCTTTCTAGCTGAATCTTGAGCTGAAGATAATTGTATGTTGCTCGTATTTTTAGTGTGTTTCATGTGAGAAAAATGATAATGATATATATAAATTTATCATTCTTTTCTTCGATAAACAATAATTCGTTTCAAGCTCATGCTAATAAACGGACAATGTGAAGAATTCATAGCTTATCTGTTAATTCCCCGAAAACGACTTCTAAGATGTATCCCGTTATGTTTGTGATGTTTGACGCTTGTGATTTTGACGAGACAAAGGTGAACCACAGTGGTGGCATTGACATTGCTTCAAATCGAAAGGGATTCTTATCAGTAACATTGACGTAAATAGTGCAACGAACTCGGCCCTATCGTCTATGCAACAGACAACAAGCCAACGCATGACTCGTAATGTTATTTTATACCGTATCGATATCTTGTTACCTCGATCAAATCTACTCTTGCTTACTCATATTTCGTCAGCCAATCTGTTTGATAAGCAGTGGTTCGAATACTGTTAATTCGCGAAACTTCTTGGACCAGCCAATTGAATTGATGTTTTTAGTGTAACCGGTATTAAGAGTAATCAAGAATCACAGTTCCGTCCCTGGTTCGGCCTCTAAATTTAAAACTTTGGGTTTATCTGTTCCTAACTTTCCATTCTTTAAAGAAAGTTCATCTTTTTTCCCTCCACAAAACGCTAATGAGTTGAAACAGGCATTTTCCTTGTATGCTATAGAAAAACATTGATCCCCAATTCGATTCCTACGAGGAATCCGAAAATTTGGTTACGTATTGGATTGCTTTATAACACTAAAAATATCAGTGACGATGATTACGATACCATAAAAATAATTCTTTTAATTTCATGCTCATGTTCATTTTTTGTCCGTAACGGTACACCTGGTTTCTCTCGTCAGCATATATGGATTCGGTGTAAAATCTTTGCGCTCTTGCGACACAGTTTTTAAGGTAATTTGAAATTTAAATTTATTTCCACGAGTTTAGTGCAGAATGGGAGCTATTTGAAATTAATATGATCGATGAAAATCCATAACAGTTTGTTCCACCTCGGACTGAATTTCAGATTAAAGTCACAGCAAAATAGCACATGTAACATTTAAGAAGAGACGATGTGCAATAAACACATTGCTTCCTCGATTCGATACTATTTCCGAGAATCTAATCTGCTCTGCTTTATCGCCGAAATTGAGCCGAGCGATAATTGGTGAGAAAGTCAGGCGATTGAGCTCGGCGCCGATTGCAAAGAGAGTTGCAATATAGCGACGACCCAGAGCGGTTGTATCGACATCTAAAACATCCAAAGTCAAGTTTGAGCAGTGAATCACCCACGACCGTAACTAATTGAAATGAAGAAGCAAGAAGACGATAAACCAAAACCGCTTGAATTTAATATTCATGTCGTCGACTCAATAAATGAAGTGTCTCAGGCTGAATCAGCCTCAATTGTATTTGCAAACTCGCCCAGTGCTTCGTAAGTTCGTATTAGTGATTATGTATTACAAAAAATATTATAAGTTTGTATTGTTTGCAGCTCCCATGAGAGCAACCCGTTATTGGTTAGTAAATACGACCTGAGCGAAAAAGCATACTTAGGTGTGCTACACCACTACATGTTCGAAAATTCCAGAAGCAACAGAGCGGGTAGCGAAAAAGATATGGAAAAAATTGAAAGGTTTTTTCGAGATTATCGCGTTGACCAGCATGTGCACGAGAACAAAACTGCTGTGGAAGTTAGAGAGATAATGGATAACAGTGCGTACACGACCGTTACTACCAGAAATGAACATTTAATACTGATCTAGACCTGTTGTTTTAGTTGCACGTCAGAATTTCAAGGACTACAGCTGCTTGATAATCATCATAATGAGCCATGGACTTATGAATGATCAAATCGCGGCTTTTGATGGAGAGACGTATGGCTTCGAGGAGGATGTTGTGGAAAAGTGCACTTCAAATCGGACGCTCGATGGTAAACCGAAACTTTTCATCGTGCAGGCATGTCGAGGAAATTCAACAATGACAACGGATTCGAAGAAAACACAGAGCAAGAAGAGTGATGTTTTATCCTTCCAAAGCACATATAAGGGTATTTTTATTTATTTGTGATTGAAGGAAGGCTGATTAACTATATTGCGTCGGTTTTGCTTGCAGGATTTGTTGCGCTTCGAGATATACAAAAGGGAACATTTTTCATCCAAAACTTCTTCGATCTGCTGGATGAACATCGAAGCAAAGACATCAGTTTGATCAATAAGCACTTAAATCGGGTTTTCTCTCAGAAAGGGTTAGTACCCACGAAAGGGCCGTGTTATTGTGTTAAGAAACTAATAGCTTTTATTTTTTTTTCCAGGATTACCCAAAATCCCACTATGACCAGCACTCTTGCGAGGGATTTGATTTTTGGGGATCTACGCATACCTTAAACTTATTCCACGCTTGCGGAATGTGTGTAGCATAAAATGAATATAAACGTAAAACGTAAATCGTTAATAATGTTTGTTCAGCACCCTTAAGAGAGACAATGTTAACTTGGACAGCCCTAAATCGTTTAGACCTGGTGAAACGTTCGAGAGTTAGACTTTTGCGATATGAAAGGCGAATCGCAGGAGTGGCATTGAATTTGTTTTAAATTGAGGGGGCTCTTATCAGTAACATTGACGTAAGTACTGTCTCGAACTTCGCCGTTATGCTTATGTAACAGATAGCAAGCAAATGCATAATTCGTTGAGCTTTTTAATTGTACCGTTGCGAAATCTAATTTTGTTTACTCGTACAGCATGCCAAAAAATTTAACCATCCTTCCGTTGGCTGATTTTTCTTGGAAAATTCATTTCTTAAAATTAAAATCACATATCATTTTCTTCAGAATATAACATACGAGTAACATTCGAGTAATGTAACATCCCAAAAAGTAAATACAAACCTATAAATTAAGTACGCCAAGTTCTTTTTTTTAATCTACATATTCTGCATTTATATTTCTGTGGAATTCTGTATTTCGATACCAATAGCGGTTTTTATCAGTAGCATCGATATGTGCAGGCATGTTTCAAACAATAAATAATTATCAGTCACTCAGGCCTAAGGTTCAATGCGCATCAGCAAGATGCCAGATTATCATGGTTTTACACTTCATCATGCTGACTATCCCAAGCCTTTTTGGGCTGTATATAGAAAACTCATAACTGAAATATATCTAGTAAACTCATAAGTTTAAGTATAAATTGAACTGATTGATACTGATATTACGTAATTGGTGATTGATGCCACCGAAGCAGCATTTTTCTTAAATCATGTTCGTTCTTTGCAACCATTAGCAGATTATTGTGACAAAATTGAGCTTTCAAAATCTTAAAAAAAAGCTTCTTTCCCTATTCCACATGAAGGACACTGAAAAGAGCGAGCAAATCGGT
Source organism: Anopheles darlingi (assembly GCF_943734745.1). NCBI lineage: Eukaryota > Metazoa > Arthropoda > Insecta > Diptera > Culicidae > Anopheles > Anopheles darlingi. The sequence continues at coordinate 21,445,521 of NC_064875.1, forward strand.
TGCTGTGAGCACGATGGATACCTACTGCTTGAGCTCGAAACGCATTCCCTCCATATTTTAATCAAGTCCCTTCGACTGGAATGCCAACCATCCGAGGAATTTAATCTAAACAAGCGTTTTAAAACAATTCGCAGCGAGAATGCTTAGCTGACCAATCTGACTTGTGATGCGTTAACGAGGGATCAGGCTCGACGTCGAGTGGATGGGAGCTGGAAAGGGTGCTTTGAAAAGTAAATTACAGCTTATTGATTTGCTTATGGGAATGGTTTCCTCACATTCTTTCGTTTTTTAAGGATTCTTTGTCCTTCGGTGGGGGGCAATTGAAGGAAGCTATTCAAGATAACGCTCAAAATTAATTGTACATTATCGATCGAGGACAAACGGTTTCAGTTGGAAAGGAGTTGGTCAGCGATAGTGGGAAATAATGAATAGAGAATAGTAAGAAAATAATTTCTTCATTTTTGAGGTTTATACGATGCGTGGACAAAACAAGAGGAACTGGAAAATTGACCATTTAGTTAAATAGCAATCTAATGAGCGGTGATTGCATGTCGCTTCATGGCACAACCGTATCGTATGCTTCCTAGAGGACCATGCTGGACAGAATACTCGCAACTAAATATGGGCTTGTGGTCCTTCCGTACTCCGTGTTAATTGTCTTCTAGTGTAAAGCAAAAATCGCACAAGACCGCATCTCTACCCGCTAGGAATATCAATGAGCACAGCCACTAGGATGACTTCAACCCTCGCTGCGGACTCTTTTACTTTTGCTTTCTTTCACCACCACTGAGCGTAATAAAGAATGCAGCGCATACCTGCCCCTTGTCGTAAACCAGCTTACCGGAGGGTAAGTGATTTATAAAAAGTCCATAGCTTTAATCTTCTCCAATATACCATGGAGTTGTGGCGCAAACTGTGTAAAGAATTGCTAGATTGTGCCACTGCGACAAATTACATGCACTGCACTTGCAAAGCAGCAGTAGAGAAGGTTTGTCGCAGCGATGGCAATGGCAATGGCTCAGAAAGAAAGCTCATAAAAGCTTCGGCTGCACCCCAAAATGGCATAGGCTCATTTTTAATTGACCAACCACATCCATTATCTCATTAATATATTGTTTACATTGCCATTACCGGATTCGAATTGTCTTATGTTTTAGGCAGCAGACACATCCACTAATCCGCTGGACTACGGGTGGATCACATCGACGTAAAGCAGCTAAGACCTAGTAAAAACACAAAGAACTCGCTTCTATGACACGCTCCCCAGGATGATGGAATGAGCCCTTCTTGTTGAAATACTTCCAGGTGCTAGCAAACACTGGACTGTGCGTGAATCAAGTCACATGTTTGCGTATCCTCAGGCGACCTTTCGTTGCTATCGACCATGTCATCCGGTGGAGGGGTGGCCCAACCATTGAACGCTACCGATATGATACCAATAAACGTTAACAAGTAGTACATCGTTCCACTTCCCATCCCTGCACGAAAAGGACATCTGAAGCAAGCATCGCCGAGAAAATAAACAATCTACTGGAAGCTGTTACTGCGTCGTTTCTTCTTTGCTGCTGCTTGCTGTACTGTAAAGCGTTTTCACAGGCATTCGAACCATCGTAGAGGCCTTGAAACACCTGACTGTGTTCACAATGCATCCACTCAGGAAAGCATCTACGACATTACGCCCTGATTCAAATCGTTGCTCTGTAAAACTGCAAAGGAGTTAGTTGTGGAATTGGATTGCATTAAATGCAAACGAGTCACCTTTCATCCTCTGGGCGAGGCTTTATGCTAGCCTATGGCATTGTATTGATACGTTCTGCACGCTCCAACTAGCAACCATTAAGACGACAAAATGCCCGTAAGCCAGATTGGAGCAGGTGAAGTAGAAACAATTTTCAGAAATTGACACAATAACGCCCAACTTTTGGAACAGGCTAGCAAATGACTAATATTCAGTTTTGCTGTTCTCAGCTTTTCTGCAGCAGGACCACATTCCTGTCCGCAGTCCGGTTCCTATAGTCACGGAACGCCCCTGCCCAAAAAGACTAACCGAAGACGAGCGACGATTGCATGTTGATGGCAGTCGCATTGGCAAACGAAATAAGTTTTTCCGACTAGAATTCTTCGCTTTCCTTCCTCTCGGCCATCCACACACATCCGTGTGGCCTGCGGCCGCATCCATATTGCAATTTAATATTGAAGATCCAGGACGAGCCCGAGGGGGGGTTTTGTTTGGGGGAGAAGGAAAATGAATTACGTTCGGGCCAAGGCTAGGCCAAACGCTGTTTGCCAGTTGCCCTGGGCCTGCATCCTGTCTATCTTCCGGCTAGTCGACGCACACCAGCCGCATACCTTTGATTCACAATTTAGAAGAATTTCCCAAACGATTCCCGGCCAACGGGCCGTCGTTCGTTCCCCGGGCTGCAGGGAGGATATTGAAAGATCGCATTCAGGATGCCCTCCATCGCTTTCCAGCTCCCCCGCCGGTCGGACCATCATCGGTGGATCCTCCCTTGTGCAGTGCTGCTTGTTTGTTCTTGTCGGTTTGATTGTGGCTTTGTTTATTGTAAGGACAGGTGTATCACCGTGATCGGTCGCCTAGCTCTGTGTTGGATGTGTTTTTTTTTCTCCTTCGGTGACATAGCCACTCCACCAGCCAGCCATGTGCAAGGATGAACACGGAACGCGCAGTACTGTGTTTCCCCTGTTCGGAGATTCCAATTCATTGATGAGGTGCCCGGGAATCGGTCTCTTCGATGCGGCCATCGGTAGCAGCGAGTGTACCGAGGATACCCGAGGTTTATTGATATTGGATAGCATCCGACCGGTTTTGCCGGAATTGGCAACACAACGTTGCACTTCGTAGCTGTTGCCATTGTTTCCCCTCGCCTACCACTCGTTCCTCGTCCCTACTTCCGCTCGGTCAGGGCAAATTGAAATAGTTTGTCTTTCAGCTCGGTTTGAACAATTTTTCAAACCAACTCTTTCCATCGAACAAAACAAAGCGAGTGGGTGGTGGGTGGGGAGGGAAAACAGTGGGAAAAGAGACCCCGGTTGGCACACTCACCGGGGGGCAATGGAACCATTCTCCACCTTCCTACCAGCCTGCCCTCTCCACCGTACGGGACGCGCAAAATTGTCCCGAAAAATGAACTCCGGAAATGAAAAATTCCAAAGAGGATTGCTCATTTCGCTTGGATGCGGTATTTCGGGGTTGCGCTTCGTGCAGTGCAGTGCCTTCTGTGCAGCTCCCCGTCTCTCGCTTTTTCTGCCTTTCCGGAACCAGACACAACAGCCGGGTTCGACAGCGCCGGGCGCTGCTGAGATTTTCATTTGTATTCAATTAAACTTGAGTGGCGCAATTCTTGTCGAAATGGTACCCACCACGGGAATTAAGCAAGGAAGCAGAAACAGCGATGAACAAATGAAGAAGTGTTAGTGTGTGTGTGTGTGTGTGTGTGCCCGGTGAGCTGTCGTAAGCTGGAGCTTTGCCGGTACCGGCTCTTCATCAAGCTCGAGATAAGACCAAAGTGGAAGTAGGAAATGCTGCCTTCCTAGCAACCGACTAATGCTGATGGTTGCATATCAAAGACAAAGTATTACACGCCACTAGCGCGGCTGGTGCGGGTGCTGGCGGGCTTGAATTATGCAAATGGCAGCAGTAGCATGATGGATGTACTTCTTCTTCTTCTGTCTCGGGCTTATGCGCCACATTTTTTAACAACTTCCGGCCGTACTCCCGTTAAAACCGAGTACAAAATGATTAGCATTCGCCAGACGGCACAAGTGATGACTAGTAGTGCGCTACTTAGTATTACTTAGTGTCATAGCAACGTGGCCACATGGTACTAACTAAATGCTGGAGTCGTTTAAGTATCTTGGCAGTCGCTTTTCAAGCCATCGGTACCTCCATGGAAACGTGAGATAATCGATATGTTAGAGCTCAGAACAGCAGGAATCATGGTTGAGACTAATCATCCTAATCTTCTTAATATTGATGCAGCAACAGATCAAATGCTATACAGATTTGAAGTAGGTTTTTCGCATAGTCCGTCTCTGTATGGAAGGTATTGTAAGACATTGCTTCATGTACATCAGTGTAAATTTTATTTGCAAGCGATACAGCTTTTACAACATAGTATGGAGTCATACTATACTTGTTTGTAACTAACGATTACATTAGTGTTGCTAATTTATCTGGTGAGCTAGCGAAAACTAATAGGGAGGACTTTTAACTTAAAAATTAACGATTTTCCTATAATTACAAACTTTTATTATTGAAACACAAATTCCAATATAGACAGTTTGAAAATGACGCAATTAAAATTATTTATTAGTTTTAAATCGTTTGCTTCTAATTTTTCATACTTATCGAGGAACGCCCGCTAAGAAAAAACTTTTATTTCAGCTTTAAATTGAACTCTTTAGTTACAACTGCAGGAGCTGCAAAGCAGAAAGCTAGTAATTTGCAATAGGAATAAACCACGAGGCTCGAAAAAAGGAGCTTTATAACTGTTCTAGTTCTAACTAAAGCGAAAGTTCCCGTAAGTTACGTGAATTCCGAAGAACAGTTTAGAAGAGTTTCTCCAAATCAACTGTTGCAGCCCTTAAAAGACCATGCTCCAGTCATCGTAATGCCTTTTGATGCAGTTAACTTCGTTGCAAAAACGTTATGTTCCTTGGCGAATTTCCCATTGAATCGAGCGAAAGGTTGAGTGCATCTAAAGTACACACCACCATTATCGAATTTCCCCGGAAGCGAACCATCCAGGATATGGTCACGGATCCGGAGCTATGGACGACTGATCTGCTGAGCCTGCACCCAAAAGCGTATCGATGGGATCGTGTAATCCTATCCATCGGTATTAACGAAAAACAAACAAGCGCCGAACCTCGATCCCGGTAACGAAGGACTGCTAATGTCCTTCCAGCGATTGAAGTGCCGTACCGTGAGTTGGCGTGGACTCCAATCCAGGGCTTCCGCCTACCTACGATATGACCTAATGCGAGGAAGGAACCATCGTTTGGCCCGTTTTTAATGGCAAACAGACGACGGATGGCGATGGTTGCCTAGTGTGGAACATCGCCCCGTGGGACTATGCCTGACAGAAAAACCACACACGTACATGCACACACACAGGTTCACCAACAATTTGGAAAGCCCCTAATTCGAAAAAGTGTCTACTGCAAAAGCGTGGGTTCCGTCAGATAGCGTCGAGGCCGTGGCGAGCAATTTAACAACAAAAAAGAAAAAAAAAATGCCAGACCAGATCCTTAAACGATTCCAGCCGGTTCCGAGAGCCTGGATCCGACGTGCCAGCGAGCGTGGAGCAGCCAGAGTTCGTCCTTACGCCCACCATCGGAGGTTGCGATCTGCCAGCCCACAACCCCAAGTGACACAAGACACGGAAAACCCGGAATGAAGACGAAGTGAGTAACTTTCCAACGCGCCATATGGTGTGTGTGTCTGACTGCGCCGTACCAAGGGGACAGCGGCATTTTCCAGTGGAAAAAAGGAGGAAAAGTCAATAGCCCCGGATGTTGGCGGGGTTCCGACGGTAGGCGAGCGGTACACCAGGAGGGGCATCAAGCGAAAAGCATTAAATAGCTGATGATGGTAATTTAAAGCCAGCAACAACGATATGGCCGCTGCCCCGGCTCCGGTGGCAGGGGACCCGGAGGATCCCCAGATCGATCCGCAAGATGGCTGCGCAAGATGGGGCTGGCCTGGTATGATGCTGCCACTCATACCACGTCACCGGCTATCCGGCCGACCGGCCTGTCGGTCGGTCCGTCCGTCGGTTGGTGTCGGTCTAAGTGTCAGACCCACTGGGAGTGATGCAGAAAATGGGCAGAAGGCAGAAAGAGAGTGTGTGAGAGAGAGAGAAAACGGGGCTCTAAATTGTTCATTTATATTTATGAGATCGTAAGGTGGGGCGCGCGCGCATTGGGAGTGCTTGGGATGGTCGCAAAACATAGCCTTCCGGGCCGTCAGCAGCCAACCCCCCCGGTCTTGGTGCGCGGTAGGGTCACCCACTGGGAATCGATTACAAACATCGAAAAGCGATCCATTGCGTGTGTGTGTGTCGATGCTGTCTGTTGCTCTTTTCTGCTCATTATTTCGACCATTTCGATTGAAGATGAAGATGGCAGCGAGCATGTTCCATGCGACTACATTCCACTCCACTGCCGCGAAACGCATCTTATCAATTACCGGTCCCCGCCCGAGTCGATAGCTAGTCGCAACAGCATCAGCGGCAACATAAAATCGTGAAACTCTACGACGGGGTGTGTGTGCTTCCGGTTTGTTCGCAGCGAAATGATCATTGCTATTGGTCACGTAGATGGTTAAACGATCACCACCACAACCATCACCAAGTATAATGCTGCCCCTCCCTAATGGCCACCCTTATTCTCGGAACACACATTCATGAGGAGTTCCGCTTCGTCCGTTTTTTTTATTTCCCCCCAAAAAAGTCATCTCAATTGATAAGCGAAAGTGGCGGGAAAGCGTTTTCATTCGCCATCGATCTCTCGAGTGGATGTGCACACGGCCTTTGGGTGGCCTTTCGTAGCGCGATTTATTGACAGCGCGAATTACCAACGCAATTAACAGTTAAACGGGAGGTAATGAATGGGACTGTAACAAGGCGGCTGATGCCATTCAACTGAAGATTGATTAAAAAAGGAAGAAGGTAGCGTTGCTGTCGATGGGTATTAAGACGCGCAGCATGACGATCAACGTTATGCCCGTTTCGCTCTTTGATTCTCTGGTATGTATGCAGATTTTTTTCCAATGGCTTGCTACGAGATGACGTTAATGATAAGTACGTGATTCATTAAATTGAAACATTAACCATTTATTTTCAGTTGAATTGCTTTTTGGGTAAGATGAGTACATTAAAAATGTTTGGTCTATGTTTTATTGTGTAATGATCAGAAGAAGTGACGAGTCTGAAAACACATTCCTTCTACTATCTTTTTGTTCTGTTCTTACTATTCTTCCATTATCCAACGAAATAGCAGCTCAAATAAAGTGTTTGCAGTTTTGCTGGTTATTATCACAAGGCAAAAATAATTAATGCAACATCTGAAGCATGGTTTCGGTAATTTATTAATAAAGTTTTAAATATGCAAGATACAGAGTTCAGAAGACGATCACTAAACTATCAAAAAGCGAATGTTTAAGATCAAAGAAGGATCCCGATGCTCGATAGAAAAAATGCTATAGAATTTGAAAGGAAATTTCAACCAAAAGTTGCAATGCTTTGATTAGCAAAAGTGAGCCAAACAAATACAATCAAATAAAAAAAATCGCATTTAACGATAAAAAATCGCAGCACAAAATGTACGTTCGGTAAACGCGCCGCTTAATCTGTAAATAACTTCACCTAAAAAATGTACATTATTTTCTACATCATATCATTTACCTTAATTACCAACACTGATATAAATGTTTACCATTCTTTTGATCCAATGATATTGTAAACGTACAGCTAGATATTTTAAGAATGAGAGAATAAAAAGTTAGCCTGATAAGAGCAGTCGAACGGACTAAACCTTCTTTTCGAGCGCCTTGGAAAGTGGTAACTTCGAAAAAATATATACAGATAACTTTAAAATATATTATTTCGAGAGTAATGTATAACACCAAGTACAAAGCTACACCGGCGGCGGTGTTGGCCAATTTTAAAGTCAAGGTAGCTGACCTTCGGTCAACATTCCGTGGATTCGAAAGGATGGCTTATCGCTCACCATGTCCTATAATGGAGGCGCCGGGTAACTCATGAATAATTTAATCTAATTACATGAAAACCCCCTCCCGATCCAGAGGAGGGATCGTGATTATTATGTGTTCTGTTCCCGTCAGCTAACCAGCGTGCTTTTATCCGATGTGACCTTAAATTTGATCTAGCCAACGTTTGGTCGCCCTTTGTACTGCCCGCTTCTACAACAGAGCGTGGAATAGAGTTGTCGACAGGGATGTTAAACAACCCTTCGTAGTTACCTCGAAGAGAGCTGCAAGAGAGGTAATAGAATCGTCCGAAATATTGCTCGCTTGACACGACGATAATCCGTTAATACGTTCTTATCGTTGCAGAGCCCGCGTCCGCTCGTCGTCCCTATCTCGAATATCCACCTCTCGAGGGGATGGAGCAACCCCACCACTGGCCGGGCGCATTCTGCAGAACACATTTATCATTCACCAGACCGCCTTCCAAGCCAAGGTTTCCCAGCCAGCGCCGCGCAATCGACTCAACATAACGAATCAATTTAAAATCTACGTCAGCACAAGTTCTTCCCCTCAAGAGATCCCCCCTCTACACCGCGCCATGCCTTCACTGCCGCTTGGCGAATGTTTCGTTGGCAACGGACCGGCCAACTGGCAACATAAAACGCTTTGTCGTAGGTTTTGTGACAGTTTCGTTTCGTGCCGGCGTGCTTTCGCTTCGCTTTGGCCCGTTTCCGTTTTCATCCCTTCTTGGTTTCCCCTTTTGCGAACCCCGAATCCAGCAGCAACCCTCAACGAAGGCCAAGGCAAGGCCAGGTGTGCCCACGACATTCCAGCACAACTTCCCTTAGCCTCCACCACCTCCCGCTCCCGGCAAGCAGCTTGTGCATCACTTCCGGGTTTGCAACCTTGAAATTCAATTCCACTTCACTTCCCTTTTTCGCTGCCCCCTCCTCCCATCCATCCCTTTGCTTTGGAGTTCGGAATGTGGGTTGTACGAACCGGTGTGGAGGAGGAAGGTGCAGGTACCGAAGGCAAGCGGTGGGAGCTCGCCTCAAACAGGCGGCATGAAAAATGGTCAATAGAACTTCGTTTCCGGTGCCCTTCCTCTTTCCCGCTCTTTCCTCCCTCTGCGTTGCGGTTGAATTTTCATTATTTTTGCTTCTTTCTCGTGGTTTTTCTTTCGTTTTTCTCATTCCTCCGATTTCCGACTCCATTTCCTGTTGCTGTGTGCAGGTGGTGCCGGTGGTGCCCGCTCTTTTCTATTACCTGCCAGAGGGAAATGGAATTGCAATGGCCGCATGACAGCATGCGGTGGTGGTGGTAGTGGTAGCGGCAGTACCAGCAGCAGCAGCAGCAGCAGTACCGCTTGCAACGAGCCAACTCGTGACTGTGAGCGCAAAAGGCAAAGTTAGTTGACAGCGTATGGCGGTCAGGGTTGTTTTCTCATCTTCTCAGTTCCCTCGATTCCGCTTGTTCCGCTTGAGTCTTTTGCCTGGATGATTCCTGGTCGTCTTTTGCTTGTAGTGCATTTGCATCACCGGTTTGACACAGTTTCTGGTGCAGCGTCACTTGACGTCGGGACGAGGCGAGTAAACGGTATTATAAGTGAACATACACACCCACGGACGAGACGAGACGAACCGAAGTGTTAGAGATGGACGATGGCTAGAGGAGATCATATCAGAGGCCTTCGTTTCTGTGTTTGGGATAGTTTTCTTTGAGTTTTTTGTGATTTCCGCAACTTTGCTTCGTCTATTAGACTCTAACAAACGGGCCTCATTCTTGAATATAAACTGAACTGTATGCGTACTAATTGATGCAACTGAGTGGCGCCCCATGTTTATCATTATTTATTATTAATTTCAATAAGGCACGGGACAATGCGGACCACATGAATTGGTGTTAAGGGCAGAGTTTTATGATGCGGACACCCGGCATGCACAGATTAATTAACTTCAATTGAAGCATTGCTGGCATTGCATAGATGAACCAGTATGCATTAAAGGGTAACACGACCGTGACCTGAACCCCGTGAACGATTCGACATTGAAAACGAATCCACTTAGCTGAGTGGTTGGTTAGAGCTGGTGCGTCAATAATTCCAGTGAGGATTGTGTGTGAAGAACATATTTCGCGAAATTATTCTCCAGCGCTGAAGAGAGAGAGTGTCAATACCCAGAAGCAGGGCTCCAATACCGAGAATGTATCATCAGGTTTAGATCGGTGTGGGAGCAAATATCTAAAGATACGAACTCAATCACAGGTAAGTCAATTCGGGAGTAAGGTGAGGTTTAGCGTCGCGTCAAAAAACGTTTTCAGCATAAAAAACGCATGCATAATATTCAAATCATGACTACTGGATTGCAATTATTGCTATTGGCAGTTTGATATGTTATCAGACACCTAACCAATCTCATATAAAAGAGAAATCGTCTTTGCTACGAAGATCAGGGACAATCTTGAAGACGTTCTAATATATCGCGGCGCTTATTACAAAAACCAGCTTTATTCCTGCCCAGAGCATAAGCAGTACAGTTTCGCTTTTGTACAGAGCATAAATATTATTCATTTCATATTTAATTAATAAACTCATCAGCCAGTTGTTTTGAATAGAAAAAAAGGTTGACACTTTAAACTAAACAGAAGGAACATGATCATATACGGAAACACGACGAATACGGTACGAAATATGATAATACTCGAGAAAAGCCTCAAAGCGACTTATAGGAAAACCAAAACCTTCAAAGTTATGAAGAGATCATAAACCCTATTCTTACATCATAAAAAAAAACATCGTGAATCAAGCATTACTTATCTTAAAAGCAATAATCTCGTTCGAAAGCCCACACCACAACGGCACGCCAGCTGCTGAATTGTCCCAAAATCACTCTCAGCTTCACATCTCCTCTCTCACACCACCACGAGCATGGGCGATTGCCCGATACCGACCAGCAAAAGGGCGAACGGAACGAAGACGACATCCCCGGCACATCGCTAGCTGGCGTAAAAATGTGTGGAATGATATTCATGGCGGTCTGCACGGCCCGGAACAACAGCCGGAATTCCAACACTTCCGGCTATGTGCGGCTAAAGAATGTACGACAAACCACGGCGAACACAACGAACCGGGCACGGTGAATGGAATGTGCCGACTTGAAATGCTCGAACATCCCACGACGTCAGCATGGAGTCGTCACCATCGAATAGCACCACGCGGTAGAATCGATTGCGATTGTGAGGCAGATCTGGTTCTCTGCAAAACGAGAAATAACAAACCGACCAGGCCCGTTGAAACGAAGCCAATAAGTGATAAAACTTTGCGAGTTCGATCAGCAAAACTTTTGGCTTGAAATACGGGGGAACCTTGACCGGGAGTCCCTTGGCGTTTCAGCAGCACCGAGCACCGAGAGCAAAGCACAGTTCCGGTACGCACCAGCTCACAGTTTGAGTGACGGAATGGAACGGAATGGAACAGCGACGAGACCACGGGGCTATCGGTGGAAGTAGAAAGTTTGACTTTGTCACGTCTTTTCGCGGACCGTACGCAAGATTGCTAGGTCCGCCCGGCCTAATCAAGATTGCTCCTTCCACCTTACTTCCTCTCATTCCCTCGACGATGAGTAATAAGACAGGTAACACGTAATTTTCTGTGTCGAATTTTGCAGCGTGATCCCCAGTTGGACGCGGACAAATTACCGCGGGTGAGACAATGATGAGAAAAGTTCTATGTTCTGCGACATTATGTTGTTCGCTTCCCCCCGCGCCGCTAGAACTATGGAACGTGCGGCCATACCGGGGCCAACTGCCAAGGTTGTTTACGTTTTACGATTTGAACTTTTGATGTAATTCAAAAATATTCAGCCGCACGGTTCCTTCTTGGAATCACGGAGCAGCGAAGCTAGTTGAAGTTAGAAGAAAATCAAATTTTGTTCGTTAATAGGTTGGTGATGAATGTGCCAGCCAATGAGGTGGAGGTTTAACCGCGATTAAAGGACCGCAACTCCATCCAAAAAAAAAATGGTGCACCAAACCGACAACCACTGCTCTTTCGTGGCATTGTGTTTCTTTTGATGTAGCAGCATTTTAGGACCTCAACCAAATGGATACTTGAGGACGAAGAATTCGAGCATCACGTACTACCTTCACCGAACGTCGAACTCCGGCAACGACTCGTCGTAACCTCAGCGCAAAAAAAAGCCGCGGAATTGTCTGCAAAAGCACCGTTACCTAGACCGTGTGCGAGCGGACGAGCTGGTTTTGGCTACTCCTTCCCATGACCCCGAGCTTCATCTGTCAAATGCCGAACTCTCCAGAATGATTAATGGTACCCCCCTTCGCTCTACATCTCATCGCTTTTTGTTACCATTCCCCGCCACAATCCTTTAACAATCCGTATTCCTTGCTTCTAGAAGGGAGTGAACAGCCAAATTTAAAATGGCCAATCGATACGGACGAACAGCGGAGTCGGTTCATCATAGGAAGTGTGTGTGTGTGTGTTGATGATGGTTTTTTTCTTCTTTTTTTGCTTTTTTTTCTCTCTAGCGAGCTGGAAAACGGCAAACGCCTCATGATTGCACAGCAACCCTTGATACGGATACCTCCGCTCTTGGCAACCGGCCATTTAGGAGCAACCATCACACAGCACACACACACAGACAGGGGTGCGCGAATGATGGTGGATAGATGTCAAGGTTGACTTTAGCTGTGCAAACAGCGGTAGCGGTAGCGACGAACAGGCCGCATCCAGGCGACACTAACATGGCAGATCGTGGCGAACGTGGAAAAAGGAAAAACGGGCCTCGAGATGTGACGTACACACATCCTCGTTGGAGTATGTGGGTGTGTGTTTGGATAAGTAAATAACAGATGAAAACTTGGCTAACCTGAATCTTAAACACGTCCTTCTCCTGTGCTCCTAGGTGGCGATGGCAGCAGCAGCAGCAGCACACGTCCCTATGACGATGTTCTTGTCGTATCCCTCGTCGAGAGAGGGAGAGAGAGAGAGAGAGAGCACAGCACCGTGACACCGGTAGCGGCACCTTTCTTGCACCTGTTTCTGTGTATTTCACTCCGTGGGCTTTCCAGTAGGTTTCTTGTAGCAACGTACGGGTGTAGGATGTGGCTCTGGTTATCACTTTACATTCCACACGCGACCTCCACCCCGAAGACACACCTTCACTCGCTTCCCTTCCCTACCACCGCACGCTTCATTGCTGCAGCGAGGCCTTCTCGATCGAACGTCTCTCTATTCCCCGGTATACACGTCAACGCTTCGTCGTCGTCAACGTCGTCAGCCTACGCGGAGATGTTCAAGAAGTAACCAGCACGAGAGGAGATCGGAGGCATTAAGATTTAAACTTGCCAACCATCACTAGTGCCCGACTGTGGCAGTTCCTTCTTCACCGTTGACACCACACGCCACACGCCCCCGTTCCCCCGCTGCACCAGTGTCGCATTCAGGCGCACAAACAAACACTTGAAAAGAGACACAATCACACACACACACACGCACTGACACGAGACACGACGACACTCCTTAGAGACACTGGCTGCTTCCGGGGAAGGAAGCCCGGTAGCCCCCAAAACAGGATGCGGCGGCTATCACGCGTCACGCACGAACGAATCCGCGAAACGGTGCTGTGGCTTAATTTGGTTTTCTTTGCACTTCACTTCGTCACACGCTCCTGCTGGCAGCAGGTTCCGTGTCCTGTGTTCCGGTGAGAGAAAAGGAAAAGCAAAAAAAAAAAAAATGGAGCGTGAAGAAACCCCCCCCCGCGCGTTGTTTTTTAAATCCTGTTTGTGTTGTTATTTTGCTTACTTTGCGTCACCAGCCCTCACTCACTCACTCACTCACTAACTCACAGACTCACCGACCGTCAAGACCCGAGGATAAGCCTCTGACTCCCGTGATCCTGGGCCTAGGCAATCGAGTTTGTTGTTTCCGGCTCTATTCCCACTGTCTCAGAATGTGTCTGTGTGTCTGTGTGTGTCGGTGTGCGGTGTGAAATGTGTCGACGTAGTAGCCTAGCTGTTGTAGGGTGGAGTCCTTCCCCCGCCGGCTCGCAATTTCACTTTCGTTGCACGCGAACCCTGGTAGAGGGAGGAAAATAATATTTGCCCTTTCACCGAACGCGAAATTGAATCAACCACACCCGCACCCCTACCATCATCACCACCACCTGGAGTACAACACGAACGCCACGAACGCACGAAAGACAACTACCTTCCATCACAACCACCACCGGAAGACTCGCTACCGTTCACTTCGTTTGCTCACTTCGACGGTCGACTTCGGAGACACACACTGGATGTTGGTCTGTTGTGTGTTTTGCTTCTCGTCTTTCTACACCGAGCTGCTTGATGTTTTTTGTAGCCTCCCCCCCCTCTGTTTTTTTTCTTCTGCTTCTAATGCTACTATAGCGCGCCTCGCGGTGCAAGACGTAGACGTTGGCAACCGACTGAGCAGGCATCGACGGCTACACTAGAGGCTGAGGTTCGGATGTGCTGCTTCGCTACGGTTTTAGCTCCTGCTTCCAGGACCACACCACACCACACCGCGACCTACCAACAACAACGACCGCACACAAACGCAAGTACACGTGTACAGGGACACCGTACGAATCGGAACGAACGATGCAGAGAGACAGAGAGAAAGAGGAAAAGGAAAAAGGAACTAGCGAACGGTGAAGGCAGAATGTCCGTAATCTAATTTCGCCACATTCACGGGCACATTGGCATATCAAAGGCCAAATCCTGGTGCAAACATAAAACGATTTAACCGATTTGCGCCACTGCTGCTTGCTCAGAGCTCCTGCCACGTTTGTGCGTTTCCGCCTGCTTGGCGGGTTTACCTTCCGAAGGGGAGTACGGGGGGGAAAGCGATACTGCGATGACAGGTCGTCGTTGTCGTCGTCCTTTCGTCTGTTCGCCGAGTAGAACACGAGGTCAGCAGGGGCAATTGGCCGGGAGCGGTGGGTCACGGGATAAAGTTACATGGATTATGTTGGTATGTGCTTTGGGAGCACCTTTGACGCTTTGTTCCGCCGGTTGTCAATTTGGTCTCGGCTTCAGCTTCACTTCCACAAATGAACACCAATTGATGGCGCTTGTCCACCGGCATCACCAGCGGGGTGTCCAGCTGTCGTTGTTGTTCGACTTTGGCTCAAACTCGGCTTCTTTCTCGAGGACACTCGGGGACAGGGACACACAAACACACGCACAGCCGGTCCGGTGAGCATAAACTAACTTTTTGGGCGAACTGACCGACCACAGGATATCGCAATTACGCACCTCCTTCACGTCGGCCACACGTCGAATACACGTCCGAATTACGTCCGCCGGTGACCATGTTCTGGGAAGTTGTGCTGCCTCCACCGTCTACCTGCGCTCTCGTTTGCGCTAGTCAACGTCCCACCGGTAGGGAGGGGGGGTTGTCCTCTCGGGAGGGGGATTCACGAACTTTTAGCCCCTCGCTTCTCCGGTGCCCCAACCGGAGTTCCGTGGAGGAAATTATTTTTGTTGACAATTTCGTACCACAAACTGTCAGTGTATGCATGTATGTGTGTGTATGTGTGCTAGTAGCATGGGTCAAGTACAGGGAAAATCAATTTCCACCAGCTTCAGCACTATCGCGTAAACCTAACCATGTGAGGTTCCAGCGAACACCTCTCGAGGGAGATCGTCGAGAAGTTCGTTACAAATATGGTTTCCACGCTAAATCCTAACAGACCCGGAGGACGAATGTGTTTTAGTTGGATGTTGTTTTTGGGGAGGGGTGGTCTCATTGCTATCCTTTTTGCCAACTCAATCCGAAGATAGTGATATGAGCGCACTGACTTGGCGAGGTCAGTCCGCCTGAATTTGGTTAGTTAGTATCTTGAATAAATAGTATTCCCGATCGCAGCAGGTCATGGACTATATGAACTACTTCTCGTCTTAATGCCACTATTATATTGGTTGGGAATGAAAATCAAGTAGCTTCTGTATAGATCGTACATGAAGTGATTGTAAATTCCAATTACTCAACACCACGAGGCCGCTCAGAGCGTCTACTGTGCTAACGTCGAGATGATGGCCGAACCGAGCCGCACTTTAAGTACACGTCACGTACACGTACGTACACGCACATGCCAACGCACGACCGACCACGACACGTCCAAATCGCACGGAATCTGCAATCAAACTAGCAGCATATCGGTAGGGAAGATGCTCTAACCCCGTGGCAAATGGCCGGAGATGTCTCGAATTGAGCGTTACGGTGCGTTACGGACGCACGAGATGTGCCGCCAAGGATAACGTATCCTTACCGAACTGGCACTCTCTCTCTCTCTCTCTCTCGGTAACTGGCTCTCTCTCATCCTCTCACTATCTCCGGTATCACCGGGAGTCGAAAGATTCAAATGTTTTGATCCGAGCGGAGTCAGCGCGAGCAGCAGGATGCCAATCAAACTCACCAAACTCACCACACCGCCCTGCGAGAGGCAGCATTATGTAACGGACACTGGTGTTAGTGTTGGCGTAGGACCAGACCCCGACCCCGAGCGCCCGACCGACCGACCAACCGACCGACCGACCGGAGTGCTTGGTCGATGTACTGCGTGTATTGTTTACTATCTGCAGTGCTGTGCGCTCGCGAGTCGACATACGAGCGGTTCCCGGGTTTTCCCGGGAAATTCTGGTGCGCATGTACCGGAAATGTCATCCGTTCGTGTCCAGTGTCTTCCCTCGCTCCATCTTCCCTTTTCGGTGGGGTGTTCGTTCGCGTCCGGCATGTGCCTGGTGGTGCTCGGACTGGTTTATCCGGTGCGGTCGTTGGATGCAGTCGTTGCAATACGTCGCCGATATGCTGCCACACTCTACCGGTTCCCGGACTCGAGACGCGGATACACTAGCTGGCCGCGTGCCAAGTCATGTGCCTAACCGTTGGATTGGCGTGTGCCAAGGCCGATGGACGGTCGAAGGATGGATGGAGCCGAGGAACAGACTGCGTATTCGATTCGATCGTCCATCAACGAAATTGGTATTGAAGAACATTAACATGCCGATTAACTTATAGGCTTGGGCAGACGCGGTGGCTGCGAAGGTCGTATTGGAGTCTTTGTAAGATTGTCATGCCATTAACTAGCAGCATGCCGCATATTTTATCTCTTTTTTTGATTATTTGTCAGATTGTATAATATACTATAATTGCAGAAAATATTCTTCTTGGTTAGGACTTAAATCATAACAATCAAGCTAATGTAAGTAGCTTAGCTCGATTCTTTATACGGGATTATTGGCTTCCAATATTTTGTTAAATTTCTGATCAGAAATATTCAGATCCTTAGTAAGATAGGTAATATTAATTCCTTACTGATGATGTTACAAGAGTTTAGTAATCCAATTTGATATGCTCGTTGATAACCGGTAATATGAGCACCGATCACTCTGACGATCCCCATGACGACCGATGCAAGGGTCTTGTTCCACGAGTCCCAACCATCAGCTAAGGCCAATGAGATAATTTAGATGTTTATTTAGTTCACATTGATTTTCATCTAGGCGGCTGCGATGGACGGCAGTGATAGGTAAAACGTTTTCCTTACATCGCTCTAGGCGATCGTTATTGCTTTTTCAGGATAAGGACCATAGAAAAACAGACTTATAATGAAAACGTTTAGGTTATTTGATATTCTAGTGCTGAAACATAGATACTTCATATGTATGTTGGTTGTTCATTCTCAAACCATTAATTAATTTATGTTCAATAGATTCTTCATAAACACCAGCAAAAGAACATGCTGTACATGGTTTTCTGGATTTGTAAATATTACTCATTAATTTGTATATTATTTTTATTTCCCCTAAAAAAAATCTATCTGTAATACAGTAGCACAATAGTCCATACAATTGCACGAATTGTACTGAATTCGATCCCTATCAAACCGGACGTTTGACCAATCATTTTCTCGTTGCCATGGGAACCTTAAAATTGAAACCCAATAATTTAGACACAAGTCTATTTAGATAGAAACATCTCCTATTGCAAATTGCGACCAACACGGGGCCACAACAAAAAATCACAAACACCACGAGGGATTCGCTTCGCTTCATCCTAATTACAACGATACCGATAAGTGCACGGTACGGAACGGGCGACAGACAGCGACAGGCCAAACAAAGTGCTAGTAAACACAGAACAGTAATCAGGAATACTAAGCAATGAGCATAAGTACCAGGGACCGCAGCGACTGACATGCTGGCACCTCTCTCTCTCTCTCTCTCGCAATGGCCGCCGTCTCTTGGGATGGTCTCCAACTCCGTGGCCATTTCATTCCATTTCACTGGTGCTGGTGCCGGGCTGGTGCGTAGTGCGGCAGTCGTTTCGATTTCTAGGCGATTTTTCAATATGTTTATCCAAATTAACAATTACATAAAATCAGCATAAATTTCCCATTTCGCTCCCGTCCCTACTCTCCCTTCGAATCTCACCCGGAAACCAGAGTGAACTCCGGGTGTTCTGTTTCGCTTTTCGCCTTTAAATGCTATCAATCCTACGTAGCACAGGAGCGAAGAAAGGGCAGGAAGAAGGAAGAGGAGATTTTTGTTTCTATTCTAGCACTGTCCCTGGGGTAGGCGCTCCTCGTACTTGCGTGAAGCCGGCACCATCATCGGCGATTGCTGTTTGCTTCCTCACCATCATAAGCCCAACATCGAGGCCAAGATGGAGGCTGGTGTGGTGTGATGGGCACCAATTTTCCTAAACACGCCATACAGTCCCAAATCGCGCGGGTATCGCCAGAAGAGGCGTACCAGAATCCGGAAAAGCCGGCTCCGGACTCCGTGAGTGCGAATGCAGAAGCAACCGAACGAGTCCCACGAGAGGCCGAAAGTGAGCGACAAAAGCAAAAGTGGTCCGCGGGTGCGGGAACAGGAGGGGCGGGCAAGGTTAACAATGCGGAATGTGAGTTGGAAAGGGGAACGGAAGGGCGGAGGGAGGTGGGACAAATAGCAAAATAGCATTGAAATGTTTCTCCCTCGGGTGGCGGCCACGGCAACCACGGCGACATTTGGCGACAAAACGACATCCAGAGAAATATAATATTATTCAAATTGAAATCACAAAGAATAACAATGGAGCATTTTTGGTGCGTTCTTCCTTTATTTCTTATCTTTCTTTTTTCTTTTTCTTTTCTCACACACACACGGTAGGGGGGAAAAGAAAGCAACATCTTCCAACTGACACTGCGGCGCCGCACCAACTGACACTTCCCGGTGTCAAACACCAGGCGTCTCCTTCGTGCAACTGCCATCTCGAGGATAACGGTGACGGTGGCGGTGGCGGTTGTGGTTGGTGGAGTGCACGAGACGATGCCTGCGATGGATTGAAGATGAACTTCCATCCGGATCTAAAGAAAAAAAACACGCAAAACACCCGGAACTGTTTCATGGGAATCGAACGGTGCGACCGGAGACACTGTTCGTCACTCGGTCGTCTGGTCGTTGCATTGCCTTGACGCCGCCATCAATCGAGACGCGCCAGAAGGCTCGACCAGGGTACGACAGCGAGTTGGAGCTTCACGCACTTCATTTAACTCTCTGGTGTGATATGCCGTTGTTGGTTTCCTGCGAATCGGAATGATGGTTCTTCGGAGAAACGATGGAGCCATAACGGTGGAACGGTGACATCCTTTTTTGGGAGCACCTAATGGGATGATGGAAGGTAAGGGTGTATACATCGACGGGGAATTGTTTCAGATACGATATTCTGGTGTTGAGAGCAAGACAAAGTATTAGGCTGTCGATGATGACTTGGAGCAAGCGCTATGCATAATCATCATTTGTCATCAATCGCACATAAGTTTATTCCAGGGGCTCCTTGTAATGAATTCGAACTTGCTAAACGGATCTCTTTGATTTGGTTGGCTCAAAACATAAGGGGGGATTATCTTTCTGGAAGGTAACCATTTGTTAAGCAACTATTTGTTGTTTTTTTCTCTTAACGTTAGAATTGAAGAAATCAAATAATAAAACAAAGACGATTGCGTGGAAATTTGGAAAAAAACTTTAATTGAATTTTGGTAAGTAAGCAGAACATATATTTGAAACGAGACATGATCAGAGACCTATAGAATTGATGAGAAATCACATGATCCTGCATCAAAAATGTGTAAAACATGTGTTTCTTGAATGCACCAACTGAACAATGCTCATTGTTCATCTATCATCAATGAAACCCCTTTATTGAACGATCGTGTTATAACATCAGTGTGTATTATCGTACTACGCAACTCTTCTTACCTTATATGATACTCCTTTTTAGCCTCTGATAAAGTAGTCTATATATCCAGATCGCTTATGTGGAATTCCAAAAAGAAACAAGTAAAATTATCCAGACTTGGCGTATTTCATATGTAGAGTGATTAAAAAAAACTCATTTCGTTTATTTTTCAATTTTAGTTTACAAATTAGTTTGGTTAAAAAAGTATTCTTTCGCCCTGCATTTTTGATGCAGGATCATGCCTTCTCGCAGAGAAACGTCTCGATAAAACGCCTGCTGTTATGTAGGTAGAAAGCTTTTCATTTGCCTGTGTAACATAACGATGTTTTAGTTACGCTTGAATAAGATACTTGACAATAGTATCCGTCCTTTGTCTTATTTTACTATTTTGAGCAATATAACACCCATGAGACTTTTTGGACATAACATAATAATATTAATCAAACGGCTCGCCCGTTCTCAGATATGTTAAAAAATATTATGTTCACGCGTTTGTTTGATAAACAAATCAAAGATCCAGCTATGCTCTTTATAATGATTTAGCTAATCGAAAAAACCTGTTGAAACAATCCTGTATCATGTCAAGTCTTTCATGTCATGCTCGTAAATGGTTTAAATTTTTCTCTTACATCATCTCTTTATTTCTAGAACGATGATTTAATCTTAAGAGGCTGTGCAGTCTCTTTGTAGGTTATAGATGCAACCAAATAGAAACTTTGTGCGTTTGATCAAAATTGTATTTTGTCGCATTTTAAGCACAATACGATCACCTGTTCAGGTGTAACTTCTCCTGAGTTCTTTGTCTGCATAGCCGAAGGGTGATGGATAAGGCTGTCCAAGCGATGTGTAGCACATGTTGGGGCAATAACTTGATAACGATCCGTTAAGCTGGTGCTATGGTGCCATTCCGTGCTGCGTGCGAAGGGGGTTTCAAATTGGAGAGATAACATACACATGCACAGACCCTTACTTTTGGTCAAGCATGATAACACAATGTACATCAGAAATCGATAGAATCGGGGAACTAGTCAATGCGAGCGGAATTAAGGTGACGCGATATCTCGCTAAACATACTTTGCTGATAAAGTTTATAGGTAAGGCAGAGGTGGGACCACAATTGCGTCACGCTATGCCAGCAAGGTCATGGTGAAAAAGTGGAATCGATAAAGCGACGTGCTTTATAACTTTGATGGCTTATGAATGGCTTATGGAATGTTAGAAGCATGTTTAGCAATTAGTTTTCTGCACAAATATAATGTTTAATAATTACTCGAGGATAGCATTGTTTGAGAGGCGGCAAAGGCTTCCTATACGTAATATATAATATTGATATTTTGGTTCTTTCGGTCGTAACAAATCGATTCAACTAAATGGTCTACAATAGCAATTGCAGTAGCACATACAACTTTTACACAAAAAGCCAGTTTTTTTCTACATCTACTGTGTGTTGTGTATCTACGTAAAAGAGATGGTACCATTAGTAAATAACGACTTCGTTGTTATTGCAACTTACCTGGAATGCAGATTTTGAACTTTAACCTTGCCATCGATCCGATTTCTTTCGAATTCTGCTTATCTCAAAGACATAATTACACGAAACAGAAATAGCAGGTGTGTTGTTCAAATGCTTTATTCATAATTACAGCTAGAAGTATCTTCAGGGATGAACAAATTCTTATCAGCGTATGTCTTTACGCTTATGACGGCACTGATGCATGAATTATGAATGGTGATGATCGCTGATATCTTCTTCACATTTTTCAAGCCATGCAGTAATAGAAAGAAGGCACTTCTTGTATTTTACTCGTTACAGCAAAAGGGCGACATGATAAATAGATTTGTAAAGCTTTTGTTTTAAAAATAACATAACAATGTTAAGAAAACACAGGCATAGAAGAACTGAATACCTCACCTGGATTAGAGATTGTAGCTTCCACTGCACTAATGAATGTGGGCTTGAACCGACACACCAACTGATTGAACAATGTTTTAGCGATCCACTTAGGCAGAATAAATATGAAATCGTTTCTCTAAAGCTTGTAAACCTTATTTGTTGTTTAGCTGATTGATCATAATCCGTTTTGTTGTAACTAAATATCCTTTAAGCTTATTTCTGCACTAGCGTATGGTGTCTTCCTATGAGATGTTAACAGATACACTGCTACAAATCAACTGTTCAATTTTCGATAACCGCGTCTTACTACGATTTCAACGCGCGAGATTTAGCAGACCTTGATGGGAACTCATGAAATGAACTAGGTTTCAATCCAAGAAAACTCACACCTACTAATCTCGCCATAATGCCAACGCCTAATGCTTATTTTCTTATTTGTTTCGTTAAATTTTGTCTCGGGAAAGTAAAAATCGATGAAATTTTGTTATAAATACATGACCCTGAGGATTGCATAACATCCGAGTCAGTGTTCAATGTTAAGTGAAAATTATTAGGTCAGGTCTTTATTTTGTTTTCTTGCTGATGCTAAATATAACTGAAAGTTGTGAACGAATTTTCATTTACAAGACAACAAAACACTAAGCGAGTCGATATTTTTAGATAGTTTCGAATCGAAAAAATGTCTGAAAATTATCCTTTATCCGGTAGCATACAGCGTACAGTGTACGTTCAAGTTATTCAACAAACAGATGACTCATCTGAAGCAGCACAAGCGATTGAGCGTTTTTGTTCTCATTATCACGTCCACGGTAATAAGCCTGCGATTCATCGCAAAAAGACCGTAAGACAAATCAGAGATATTATGTGGAAGTGTAAGTACCGTGTTTTAGTCCGTGTCTTTACGGAATGAAGACATCATTCTTTACTAGTCCTCATCCTTCGTTTCTCAGTGACAACACAGGAAGGATTTGAAGGAGTTAGCGGCATTGTTACAATTATATTAAGCTGCATGCGAAACATCAACAGAGACGTAATGATCGATGCTAAAGATGGTGTCTACTCATTCAACCTTGATATCGTGGAAATCCTTGCCAAAACAAGGGTACGAGGAATACCTCTTATATTTTTATTGGAAACTGCTGAAGATAAAACTGGTGGTGATCAGACTGATGTGACAAACGACAATTACGAAAGAGCGCTTGATAAGGTGGGGAAACAATTTACAATTGATGCAGGAACAAATCATCACGATATTTTTACGTATCAATTTTGGAAAACCGGTAAGATTTCACAATTCCGCACGTTATTTATTAAAACTCATCAATTAACAGTGGCATTATAAGGCATGCTCATAAAGAAAATATCATAACTTTAAATGCCTTACGTTAACTTAAATTCTTGTGCTTCTTTAATTCTGAAGGCTTCCCAATCGCGTCTGATGAAATAATTGATTTCACTCCCGATGGATCGATGAATTTACAAGGCGAACAAAAAGATACTGACGCGAATGAACTACTACTAATATTGTCATTTTTACATAATACTAAGGATAAATGCATAAGCACCGTCGATATAGTTGTCCAAGCATATGTTAAAACGCATAAGTGAGTACAGCATATTTGATGCTTGATATTTTTGTTTGTTCTAATCGTTGTATCTGTATTTTAGAATCAATTTAAAGGGGTTACCTACTCCATTGACCTCATTAGCAAAGTCGTTTTGTTTCAACCACTTGCGCAAAAATCCGTTTTGAAAAAGGTACAATGCCATAATCGTCGGCAATGTAAAAATGATTAATTTTTGCATGTTTGCCTCGGTAGCCACGTTTGCTATTTGCACTTTGTAGAAGCGCATAGCACGCAGGGCATTTCATAACGCAATCTTATTCTCCGCGAAAACTAGGCTTTCAGGGAACCATAACCTTCTTATCAATACAGGGAATCCCGTATTTTTTCCCTATCTCTCTGACGATAAGGACTACCCAACGACGATACAATCAATCAGAACGTGCTGCCAGTGGTTTATAGAATTTTAATATAAAGAGTTAAATAGTTTAGTAGATTTATAGAATTAAAATTGAACTATTTTTTAACTCATACGACTGATGTGGATTAATTTCCATTCTTAAATGAAATCTGAAAAGATTTTTCAGTAGGCGTATCGCCGAGTTTATCAACGCTATCGTCCAATTGAACTAAGGCGCAAAATAATAAAGAAAAAAAGCACCAAAAATCATACAAATATATACAGTTCGAATCTCGAACTTCTCACGGCTTACATGGAGGGGGCTCAATGTTGGAGTGAAAGTTTTGTTTGTTACGTGATTGAATAGGGTTTAAAAAAAATACTGCAAAGGCTACAAACGATTCTAAACAAACGAAGATACTTGAAATAGTTTGTTATGAGAATGACTATTAAGATTTCAACACAATCGTTCTGTTTTGCTACAGTCCTTCCTCTACCCTAATAGTTGTTCTTACTGTAATTAATATGATAGTTAAAGATATTGATCAGAAAAGTTGTGTTGTTTTTTTGGGAAATTCATAAGGAAAGAACAAGTTATGAGCTATTTGAAAGATAAAATAATGGTTGTGTTGGAGTGAGCAGGGGTATTCAAAAATTTACTACAGATACAGATACGTTAAATATAGCTTTTGTGTTAATAAATTTCTTAATGTCATGTAGCTTTAATACATATCACAGCATTTTTTATACAATGAATCAAGTTAGAATAAAAACCAAAACGCTTAGTGCCGGCCAAAAATGTTTCATTCAGAGTCCAAACAAGACTTTCTATAAATCGAGCAAACATGCGTGGGAAAGCTTTTGACGGCAGCGGATTGAGCTACTTGTATGAAATGTGTCCAAACTAAAGACTGCTGGCAAAAGAGGTTTGCTGAATACGAGCCTACATTCATTTTGAGCTACTTGCGCATGCTTAAACTCCGCATTGAAAATGTTGTTTGAAATGATGTTTCCTTATTAACTATGAACTTGGATTAAAAATTATACGCCCCGCATATTTTACACTTCATTATAGATTGCTCTATGAACGATTGCCAGGAAATGTACAATCGATAAAAAGTGATGATGATGAGAAACGGCTCAATCTGGTTAATGTTACTGATGGTTGCTTTCGCCTGTTTTACGTACTGTGAGTACTTTATGCACTTCACTGAGCTGCAACAATACGATACATTTTTTTCTCATTTCCCATCGGCAATATCTCTAAGCTAATTAAGGTTAAAGAAAAGCGCAGTATCCTTTTTTTTCAACTCTGACCCCGTTTATTATGAGTCATATCATTTAGATGATCGTTTGTTCGCCTATTATCATCGAGTGCTTGCCAGTGTTCCTGTTCCCGGAAGCCACATCAACGTACATTTGTGAAAAGCTCCCTATGCTCGAAAATCCCTTTCAAGGCTAACAGTGCCATTTAGCTGCCTTTGATTAAATATTGAGACAAGAACCCGTTTGTAAGACTGCGATAGGCAGTTCTATTTTTTAACACCTATCGAAGATAAAAACTCTACCGTACAGCAACTTGTATTTTAACGTTTCGCCAAATCTTATCTTATTTTGTTAAGATCAGCCTTGTCATTATGAATACTTTAAATCGCAGTTATCTACCACGGCATTCAATGCAGCGCATGGGCTAACTTTTGCAGACGGTCCAGTATGCACCATGGTACTTTTGGAATAAACCACCGGATTTGCTAGCGTCTAAGCTGACGCAGATGTGGATGTGCCCAATATTTTTTCTGCTCTCCTACTCCTTATAACCGCCGCAATGCGTAAGACTTAGACAACGATGAAAATACACTAAGTAAAACTTCGAACTACAGGTTTATATGAGCGGCAAAAGTACTTCTTTGTACAATCGCTTGGCCATGCTCTACGCCATCCCACCACATTAATTGGTGCAAACTACTTTAATTGCTCAGTTTTCGCCATTTCCTTTCAAACCGATACTTGGGAAACATCAGACTGCTGCAGTATAGCTTTCGAAATTAATCTGTCACACGTATTTTATGCACTATGAATAAGTAACAGTCGTCTTACCATGCGCAGTGCGCCAATAACTTATACCTTAACCGCCATACTTTGCTTTAAAACAAAACATTTCCTTTTTAGCTGATCAATGCTGCACATTATCACATTTCAGTTTTCTGAACAAACATCTTCTTTTATATCCGCAACATTTGTGAAATGTACATCTTAACTAGCTGACCACCAGGGACTACTAACTGCACCAACTATGTTACCTGCATTGAGCTGAATTATACTGAAGCGACTACAGCTACTGAGTTATACATAAGCTACCAGCGTCATTGAACAGGCAAACGTAAAAAGGTTTTATTGTACATGGTAAGAATTATGTGCGTACATGTGTTTATATATGATAACAACGGCAAGGAAAAGGCGGAGCATCCGCTAGCTGCGCGCGTAGATTGTGGGCAGAGTCTCGGTGTTGGTTGCACAAGTGGCTTAGCCATATATTTACTAATCGTTGCGTTGAAATTAAACTACGTCATCCTTCCATCATTTTTATTAAACTGGGTTAGTACGGTCAATTCATCCCATAACCTTCCTTCCAGTGCATAATCTGATTTATGTTGCAAACGTGGTGTACAGTTTGCTAAAAATGTATGGTTACTTCACAGCTGCGAACATCGAACGACTAACTAAGCTACGATCAGCCGTAGCTACTTGGTGCTCCCAACTGTATTCTGCTTAAAATGACAAAGCTGTTCACATATATGATTTCTAGTGGAAAGGAACACTCCATAATATGTACATGAGGGCGAAAGGTACAACTAACTTTGCAATCTTGGTTAATTATTATCACACACACGAACGATAATTGCACACGCATAATCGTGTACGTTGTGGTTGTTGGGTGAGGATGTTGAGGTTAACCAATTCAACTAAATTTCCGAGCAACGTGCTGGAGTACTAATACATTTAATTTACAGTACATAACACCGCCCAAAAACCCCTTGATGATGACGTTACTGTGTTTTTCAATAAAAGCCGTCATTGTCGCAATATGGCACCTTCAGTTCAGTTTACGCGATTGTTGTAGCAGGATTACCCTCGATTATGATTCAAGTTTGAGGATCATTTTAAGCAGCGGCTTTCAGATCTGCAGTGTTCGTGTGTATATTCCAACCGACCCAGCGTTCTAGTCATGAGGTATACCGTCAATTGTGTTATTATTTTCCGTTCTTCGGAATATTCGGTTATTTCTATATTTTCCCTTTCTGTTGCATGATCTCGCTTTTTACTTTAAGCGAGATGTATGACCTGTCCAAGGGTGAAGCACTGGTATTGGTGTTCAGTCATGTTAACTTCGACAATTCTGAACATAATCGCGCAGGGGCCGAAGTTGACCTGGAGTTGATTAACAACATTTTCCGTATATATTATCGCGCGGTCTATAAAGTGTACCCAGATTTCACGAAGGCTGAAGTTCTAAACGAGATCGATGACAGTAGGTAATGCCTGTACTGGATGACGTGTGATAGTTACTATAACCAACCGGCAACTATATTTATTCTTGTTGTAGTTGTAAAAGGTTACAAGGATAAGTTTAAGAATTACTGCTGTGTAATTACTATCGTGATGAGCCATGGAAGACTGAATGGTGACATTTATGCAAAGGACGGAGAATGGTACAATTTTTACACCGATATTGTTGACAAAATTTGTTCAATGAAACCGTTGGATGGAAAACCGAAATTATTCATTGGGCAGTTTTGTCGAAGAGATGAAGCCGGGGGTTACAGATGGGATGAATCCAGATCAGAAGACAAACAACAACAACAACCGCAACGACAACAACAACAACAACAAAAAGAGGAAGAGCATCCAGATTGCGGCATAATTTACAGCGCTTACTGGGGTACGGTAGAAGCTCGTTTTGTTCAAAGCTCTGAATACTTATATTGATAGGTTGATACTATTTTCTATTACCAGGAGTACCGGCTTACAGATCTAAAGGGATTGGCTCGCCCTTTATACAATACTTTTTCCGGGAAATGCTTTATGCAGATGAAGATACAACTTTACAAGACGTGGTTAAAAAAGTTAACAGGTAAGTATTTTGTGAAATAAGTTAAAATGATTCATGGTTCTAACCGTAATGCACCATTTTATGGCCAATTTAGAATGTTGGAACATGCCACACAGTTTCAATGTAGGATTGGGTCATTGCAACTGAATCAATTGTTGAACAAAGGGGATGAAGAGAAAAAGGAAGAATTGTAAAGTGCAGTCGCCCGGCGGTAATTATTTTCGATGGAACCCCAATCGACAGAACAGCATATGAAGGACAATGAAGTAAATCTGGATGGATGAACGGAATGTATCTCATGGAAGGAATATAGAACAGTGTGTTCTGTTTATCAAAACATGTTTGAATACATAGATATAAGCAGCTGATAGGTACGGTGGACGTTATCATAGCACCGCTATGTAATGTGCAACCAGCAACGACGAGAACCTAAACGTTTCACGGCATATAGCATATATTCAGTTTGTGTATGTCTATTGATACTCATAATAAATATTCAGCGAATAACAACCCTAAAACAAAGCCTCGTCACAAACCTTTTCTATTCGTACACCCCGTCAATGGCAAAAACTCCGTAGAAGCACAATTCTTAGCAACTAGTTGAATAAATTAATGCCCCAGCTTAGTGAACGGCGCAGCAGTAATTTAATCGTTTTTATTAATTTATTTAATTTATTTTAAATTTAAACTACTTGCTACTCAATCCTCTGAAATAGCTCAGTCCGCCTGGTCCCAATAATTCTTATAGGCTCTGTTTTGTGTTTTGGTTTTCAAGGACAATTTCATGGAAAATGGTTAATCTTTTTCGTAAAAATGATTTATCTTTTTCATTTTGCGTTCGACTGTGAAGGATGGACATTTTATCTGTGCACGAGTTACGGAAGGAGCTGATAACGATTCAGTTCCGTGGTTCAAATGATAAGACTTCGTGATACGAATGCAGGTTACATGGTTGAGGTTTGAACGTACAGCAAGAGCGAGAAAATGCTTCAAAGCGAGACAGCTAGAGTTTTTGGGACACGCCCCACACCCCTATGTTTGGGTGGTTCTACCGGCTGCGCACACGTCCGTAAAACGAAACCTCGAATGAGCGATCGATGCACGTTCTATGTGACTTTCAGTGTGCGCAGCATGTTTTCGGGTAAACCTGACCTAGCCCACAACTTTGGTGCGCTATGTTTCCAACCATCGATCGGTAAGTCGTCGCTGAACCGTTCCGGAGTATCTCGTTACCTTATCTCGCTGGCAACACGCATATGTGCTGCGTGCGCAACCGATTGGAAGGTTTGGTTGGTGACACGCACTGATGTTGCATGTGTGTTCATCACAACTGATTGTAGCAGTCTAGCCCCGCGTCCAGACCATAACAATTTTTTGGCAAAATTTACTATGTACAAAATGTTCAAAAATATTGAACTAATTTTTTAATTTTTTATTGCCTGTTTCAAATTGGTTTTGAACAGGTTGGTCAAACATTTGTGTTTTTAACAGACAAGAGTAGGAAATATGAGTGAGAAAAACGATCGATATTTTTTCTGGCTTAGGTATCACCATTTATAAGCCTAAAATCGAACATTGTGGACGATAGTCCAGTATTTTGAAGTAATTAAGTACTAAATAAAAATTGATACAGTGTGTACTCTACCGCGATGTGTATACTCTACCGCGATCGATGCGATGAGCCTTCCACTTTCTTCAGTTGGATTCAATTTATGGGTTTCAAACATAATGAAATAAAACTCATTTTCGATTTCTTTTTCTACAGATAAAAAATCTGCCGCTTTTTCAGATATGATGTCTACAACCATTCTGCTGTACGATGCTGTGAGAAATCAGACGATTTCTTCCAAGAATGAATAGAAAGCGGCAAATCAATTTCATTGAAAATCAATTTCAAACACATTGAGCATCTTGCATATATCGAAGCGTTTGTTGGCCATTTCGATAACCAAATTTAAATTTTTTCGATGAATCACGTGATCAGTAACCGATTTATTAGTTGTAATGGTCGGCGTCTAGCTACATTGTGTAAATTAAAGCGATTATGTTCGTCGTTCAATACGCAAACGGAGAGGATCGGAAGTGAAATTCGATTTGATTTGGCTCCAAGGTGAAAATTTGATGCATTTCTACTCCATCTCCGATACCGAGAACACCAAAATAGTCGAATCAGGAGTACCTAGAGAAGTTTGACAATGGTGCATCGAAATTATAATGAGGTGCTCGAGACAAGACTCAAGATATCCTGCTCGTCAAACGAAACCTCGTGTACTCGGGTGTATTTTGGTGCATTTCTTTCTTTCGCGTCGATAACTCGCATCGACGACAACGTACCCCGCGATGGAGTATCACCAGCATTCGTTTTCACCTGAGTTCTTCTGAAGACCGTCCACCGTTCGAACCCGTTTTCATCATTGTTTGTCACTCAAATCCAACGTCGCGTAGAACTGAACTCCGCAAAACTTTATCGGTGCTAGTTTTGTGTGGGTCATAAAATGAACGCCAGACTCCTTAGGGGCCGAAGGAAGCGCGAGCCGCACCGAAAACCGCTTGTCAGATCGAACCATAATTGAAGCTGGTCCACAGCAGTGCCAGCTGGTTCCACTTGTCAGCAAACTCGTCGAATGTTGTTGAATCTGAATGCTTATCCTGAAATCGGCTTTTCACCCTTCCCCTTTCACCGGCCCTTCTTCGCCATCCCGGTGCAATAATTGATCTCGAACCCTGGCTGGTCATCGCAGCTGGAAGGTGGGGCATGGGTTTCTTCATTATTTAAATTTGTCCGTTTGCTTCCGCTTCGCGTCGCAATTAGTGGCGCAATTTCGGTTCGGTTTGGTTCTCTTTCCGCGCTTGAGGATGGTGCGGTACAACAAAGCAAAGTCATCGGCGCTCTGCAACGCGGATCCTTCTAAGGTTGTTCCAGGGATGAGGCGGAACCGGAACTGGACTCGGTAAGTAATTACGAACTGGCACCGCACCCTCGCCTTCTCGCCACACTACTGTTCGCTGCTCGAACTTTTCCCATTCGAAAACGGGCGACAATGTCGGCACCGGTGGACGGTGGACGGTTGGCAAGCAATTAGTGTTTGTCTAACTTGTTATTATCCTTCGATTTTCGAAAGTGGAACGAAAGTGATCTGCGAAATAGTTCCGGCGTATTTTTTTTCTGTCTTTCCATTGCGCTCCTCCACCCCATCCCAAAATTGGAGAGGACGGTTATTAATGAAGTCATTGTGGCGACATTGGTAGGTCGAGAAGAAAGGCGAACGGAAGAAACAAAATGGCAACATTTCTGGTGGTAACATTTGCTGATGTAGCGACCATCCTTCGCATTCGACACGATATTAATCATCCTTTCTCGCTTGTTCTCGAATGGACAATAGACGATGAAAAGATGAAACGATTGCTTTTTATTTATTGTTTACGCTCGCATCTTTGTGATTGGTCAAATGAAATTCTACCACTACGAATGGAGGGTGGAATCTAGCAAAAGGTGTGCTTTCATTTTTGAGCTCCAGTTGCAAATATTTGCATTCCATGTTGATTAATTATTTGGGAGGAAGACAAAGGGACAGGATGAGCATCTGTGTTAGTCTGAACTGCTGTAACATAAATGAAGAATTGTACTTTGTAAAAATGCTCCTCTTTGTGTATACTTCCTGTTACTTCTATATCAAAGCACCTCTGTTGTATAACCAAGCGACGGTATAATTTCAATCAAAGTTATTTCGATTACACTACGCGTTTAACAACTCTTAGCGTAAAGAACGTATTTTATTTTACTTTTTATATATGTATTTTTTAACATTGCATTAAGATTTAAAAAATCTTAGAGTGAGATGTAAAAACGTTGAATTAACTGGTCTTAAACCTTGGATTAATTGGAAACAAAATTGTTAACTAGTGATGACATTTTATAAAATCGAAAATATTCCAAAAAGCTCAGATACCTAGAGAAACTAATATTAAGCAAAATCGTCAAGAAGTATTCCAACCAATCAGAGTTGTGCTCGAGACTTTTAATAGATTTGTGTTGCAGTGGCAAATGATAAAGTACATGATTTTTAAACCTAGTTTAAAGTGTTCACATCGCTGTTAGAATGTGTTGATGTTATGAAAAGGATTTACTCTCAATCTGCTAATGTCCGTCACAGCACTTTAATTGCTCGGTAGAATTAAAGCAGAACACACTGAAGCTGTCAGAAAATCGCTCCGAAACCAGTAACAAGTCAAGGTCTTTAAGTGCGGAAGTCGATCCATCAACGATCAGCCCGTCTGATCCACTGCAAATCACACCGTCATCACTATCTGATGGCACCGGATCTGATCGAATGTCCATCAAACAGCAATAACTATCGGTACGACCCATTGGTGTCAATATGCGCCAGGATGTTCCTACACACGCACGAACGAACACACGCACGCATTGACTTCCGGTCAGCCCGTTCCAATCGAATGCGTTTAGTGATTGCGAATGGAATGGTTAGTATTTGACAAAAAAAAAATAGATCCGTTAAAACTCCCAATGCTCGCGATGGTCAGAAAGCACGCGCGCGAGTGAGCGGAAGAGCTGCAGGCCAGGAAGTCGTCCGCCGGTCTGGAGCATTGTCATGCATCAGCGAATGACAAATTACTTGTCTGTTGATTTTTGCCACGATTTATGACGTTGGCCTCGCTCACTGGCTGGCTGGCTGGCTGGCTGAATGTAAAATAATAAACCAATCCATCAAGAAATGCGTGCCAAATAGCGGAACGATGGATAGATACGATGGCCACCGGCGTTGTGCTAAGGCGAGGTCCGAGGGATAAAAAAAAAGTCGCAAGCGCGTTCGGCGTGTGGGGGATTTATTTGTGATGGGATTTTCCCGCTTTTCTGGATCCATTTATTTTTTCTTCGGTGGAAGAAGGAAAACGAAGGAACTGTCGCAACGCAAACACTGCGATGTTGCTGCGTGTGGTTGTTGTGTGGTTCTTGTCCATTTCCCAACGGCACGGCGACACGAATGCGAGGTCAAGAAGACAATCCTGAGCGCGTCCTGCGTACCGGTGGTGGACATATAAATCGAATACCAAACAGTTCCCGGTACCCCACCAAAACGGAAGCAAGATGGCGAAGAGAAAACAGGAAATCAAAAACCGAATCCACTGCGGTGTGACTGTAGAAGGAAGTAAAGAATCGAATGCGAAGAAGCGAGCAAAAAACGCGCTGACCGAAGTAACACATCCGCAATAACACCATCATCATCATCATCATCATTATCATCATCAACCACATCATCATCATCATCGTCAGTAGTGGTAAACGCAACATCCGAACCGTCAGGCGCTTGACCGGGGTTGGGAGACCAATCAAACCCTTGGCGCATCGCAGACATCATGTTGATGTCTTCATCGCGAGCCATTCGCCGGTATTATTAGTGGCCAACAATCATCTGTCCCGGTCCGGTGACCCGGTCCTCAGCAGTCCCAGCAGAGAGAAGGTGGACAAAAACCTGGAGCTCCGGCTTGTTTGGTGCTCACATCGACCGTCGGTCACTGATTTCGCTCTGCGCCAGAGGGAGCGCTTCATTGTAGCGCGAAATCCTCCACTCCCCTGGCGTGGCAGATGACAGGATGGTAAGACGAATTGACTACTTCCCGAACGTTCCTGACTGGACCGGACTGGCTCGGTCGGAACGGAGAAGACGGATCTTCGGACGAATTTTTTGATGGCTTCAATATATCACACGCGTGAACTCACCCCTCGCGAGCGGTATCACCCTCCACCTACCCACCATTTTATGCGTCACTGCGGCCATTAATATTCCGAGCGTGAGGCAGACAGGACAGGACACAGGCGGTGGCGGAAGCAACTCGGACTCGGCGACACCGATACACCCCGGGTGTACTTCCGTCTTCCTAATTTTGGGCCACCATCACCACCACCAATCGAAGGCGCGTACGATGACTTTTGGGTGGTACCGGGGAGGATTTGTGGGACAGTATAATGGTTAGCTTACCGCGGACCGGAGCCATTAAATGTCACGCGGACCGCGTCAGTTGACGTTATCTGGATGAATCGTTATGTTGCTTCAAGCGATTCAGATACTAACCTCGGGAGGCTGGGAGACAACGCAATTTAAGCAAACATCCTGCGTAAGGAACCGGATCGCAGCAAGCAATGCATGCATGATGGAGGAAGTTTTTGGGATTTCCAATTTGATTGCATCTTTAAGGTGCCGGCTGAATGGCACGCCATTGACACACGGCATGCGGATCGTTGATGTATCGCGCCCCGGTTATGGTTAAAGTTTGCTAGTTAACGAAGAAGTAACATTTGTGCTAGGGATGTGGATTGCACCTTCAGAGAGGCTATTACGAGCTCCCCTGAGGGGGAGAGAGGATAATTCATTGGTCATGGTTGGTCGAAGATCATAAAAGGACTACGGATCTAGTACCAAACCCTGCCGATGGGATTAGTCATGAATTGCTGGAACGTGATGGGCAACGGTTTTTTTTCGAAAATATATGTACATCTTTATACACATTTTTCAAATATCTACATTTCTATCATGTGACTTGTAGGAAACGGGCTTATTTTTGTTCTGCGAAAGCTGTTGGAATTCACAAATAACCGATGGAACGGACCGGAAAATTAAAGAATGATTTAATCGGTTTGTCAGGAGAAAAAAAGCTGTTCAAATATCATCGTTAATTCATGTAATGTTTAATGAGATTTTACTAAAATGGTGTATAGCATATGTTTTTGGGGAATTTGTTATATGTTCTGTTAAAATCAGATTAGTAGCTGGCTGGAAGAGGGAAGCAGTAGAGGGAGTTTACTAAGTATGTTATAAAAGAATAGATAAAAAATGAGAAGTCATAGAATATGTTGTTATGTCGCGATGATTAAATGTATACTTTGTCACTATCCAACACATATTAAATTAACACGATGTGTGAAAGATAAAGATATATCTGGATAAATAAAACAACCCTTTTCCAGTAACTGCTACATACAAACGCGAAAGAAGTTCTTTTCCGTAAGTTGTCAAGTTATCAAGTTAGCTCTCATCAAATTAACTCCTGCCATCGGTCATGCAGAACTAGTGCAGTAACTAAAGAAATCACAACAAAATACATACAACCGGCTAGCTTAACTGATTTTTATAGCACAAACCAGTCAAAGATAATATGCAGACAGTGATGCAGCAAGAACTATCAAATTACGAGGTTTAAATTGATAGCACATTCTTCAGCCCATCAGTC
This sequence comes from Anopheles darlingi, assembly GCF_943734745.1. Taxonomy (NCBI): domain Eukaryota; kingdom Metazoa; phylum Arthropoda; class Insecta; order Diptera; family Culicidae; genus Anopheles; species Anopheles darlingi. The sequence goes on from NC_064875.1 coordinate 21,480,730, forward strand.
TACTAATGTTGCATATATGGCGAGTACGCCACAATTTTTGTATATAAACAGAAGAAGATTATATCCGATGAAGATTCTGTTATTAGATACAATTGGTCAATATTCTCTTGTATCGACTTAACTGCATACAGAATAAGAACCAGTTTGAACATTATTTTGGACCCTGATCAAAAAGTAAGAAAGCTTTCATATCAGTTTTAAACAAAATCCATCTTTTGCAAAACTCAATTGAACCACCACTTTCCCAGCAAAATATACTAAACCATCAAACATTTTAAACGACCCGGGGACACCATTGCCCAAAAAAGGCGATCCCTTCTCGAAGAACGATGCAGCGAACGTTTGGGTTGTAAAAGTCCTTTTCCATTACGTTTTTCATCTTCATTGATTCCTTGATTATCGATTCATCTTTTGGCCGGCTACAGCGCGCGGAGGTCATCATTCTGTGTGACCGTTCGACCAAAAAGATGAAGTCAAGCGACGGTCTCGGTTCTCAGCGCGTCCCCTGCGGCGTCTGATGCTTGATGCGGGCCTGCCTGGAATGACTGGGGACCTGGCGTTTTTCACTCAAAAACCAAAACGTGACCCTCCGAGCCATCGCCATCGCCGACAGAAAGATTAAGACATCGCGTCGCAAGTATCTAAATTTGTCATTTTTATTGTCCACTCTCGCCGCATTAACGCCGACCGCTGCCTCGCGGCAATGATTTCCGAGCGAGTGTTGCCTTTTCTCTCTCTCTCTCTCGCTTTGGTTTGGATTTTCCGCCGACTGGACAATCTCGGCTAAACCGAGCCCTGAGTCTTGAAAATGGGATGGTCGCAATGGGACGGCCAGGCCAGGAATACAAATGGCTTACAGCCAGAGGGACCGCCGACTCCGACCGAAGGACCAATGGGGAGAAGTGGAGATGAAGTTTTTCGCTTAAGTAATTTCTGCTGAAAGTGGAAAACTTTTGCTCGGGAAAATGATGGCCGACGATACGCCACGGATCATTGGTTGCGATGCGCCTGGAGGAGGAAGGATGGAAGCAGATGAGGGAGTTGTTCTGCGCTGCTGCTGCAGCAATCTAAGATGAGTGCAGCGATGGGAGCGATGCAGAAGTTAATTCACTATTCTTGCGATGCATTTAGCTCTGATTGCACTCATCCGGCCACTATACGATCGTGTCATTTGGGTAATGCACCGCCAGCTCTACCATTTAAGCGTTCTAGCGATGGTCGCGTACGTACGGTGGGTGATGCCACGTCAGCCGATCTGCACTTAATGGAGTCATCCTTCGGTAGCGCTCGATCAGGGACTGATATGGTGGTTGATTCATGGCATGGATTCACTTTTGTGCTTATCTTTGGCAAAACCATATTATCTTCGGTTATTTGGTTGATCTGCACGTTGTGAGCGTTCGAGAGCGATTCGCTGATATGGTTCGCATTCGCATTACCGAGTATCAATTGAAGGGCGTGATTTATGATTAGTAGCATATTTGGAAACCTTGTGCAGAGTGAAATGAGCAGCTTCGATAGGGAACACACTTATGCAAATGCTGATTGTATGATCGGAAGGATTGATAAACATTTGTTCTATGAGTACGCATTGCTCGCTAAGGTTAGGAACCAAACGTAACTTCTTCTGATGATTAAGAATGCTATAGCTATGAGAATAGGAAACTGTTTGAGCAGCGATGAACTGAAAGCTCACGCGAATGAAATTATCATGAATTGATCATTTCTGCTGCTAGGAGTAAGAAAAAATTAGTATAAAATGAATCAAATGATACTTTGAGGAGCATGAGCATCTTTTTTTTATGCAGGAATGAGTATGCAATTGATAATATAAAATGTTTAAAACTTTCTGCTCAATTTATTTGAAACATTGTTGACCCATATCTATTGAAGCAATCTTCATTTGTGTTTGAATCAATTTACTGGCTCCTAAATACAAATAACATTTTTTTAAATTCACTTTAGCTTTAATCTTCAAAACAAGGTAATTCTTTTCATAAAAATTGATCGAACAATGAACCAATAAACTCTCAAAAAATATAAAAGCAAATCAAAACCTCTACTATTCACAAAAGAATCTAAATCTTTCCTTCAGATTTTGTGAGCCTTGCTTAAATATCCGTATTCCTGTAATATTCTTAGAATCTAACGATTCTACTGATAAGGCAGTGTGAGTGGGCAGAGGGTAGTGCCCACTATAAGGCACTATCCATGCCAACCGCAACGTGTTTGCGGTATAACTGCAATCACCATAATGTGGTCACAATCGCCAACGCTAGCCTTGAGGGATTCTGCTGTTCGAGAGAATCGCAATCCCTCAGGCAAATGATGTTCCTCGTCATCGCGCCTCGATGTCGATCGTCAAAAGTAATAAGTTACCGAGTGCGCCGACTATGTTCCAGGAATCCAGGGTGCATCATCTAAACTAACTCCACGCAGTAAGCTGCCAATTCTGCTCATGCTCCCGCTGTGCTACTACTCGGAGCTGCCATTGTGAAGCTTTCCACTAATTAATAAGCGATTCTGACATGACACGAACCCCGTAGGCTGCTGAGGTGATGTTGACGCCGGAATAGTGATGTGGTCATCGAATCCTTCAGTTGCCTACGGTGGTATGTCGTCGCAACTTCTAGACCAACTTCTGGGAAACCGTGGTAGGCGGTGGTGGATTATTGTAGAAATGATTCGTCAGCTACCGGCTCTGAGAGGGAGCCAAGGAGCAAAGATTATAATATGCAGCAAGCGAACACACTCACACACATACTCACACAGTGCCCCAGTTACTGCACATCCAGCAGGAGCAGCAGCAGCAGAAGCAGCAGCATTGCCATAGGGTTTCCCGTGGCTTCTTCCCGGATATCGAGCGAACCCTTTCCCGGAAATGTGTCGAACTTCCATGCTGTCAGACGAGAACCCTCGTTTTCGAGAAGCCTGACACATGTGCACACCACACCTCATCCCCTAGCTGCGACGGCATCGACATGGACCCCGGACCCCGGAAGCGGCATTTTTGCTACCGATGCAATCAATTAATTGCTACAAATCGGCTCGACAAACCCATCGTCAGCATCGTCGGCCTGCCAGTGCTTGTCTGGACCATCGTCGACGTCGGCATCGTGATGCGGGAACCGGCCGCACGGACGTCGGTGTCGCTGTCGGTGAAATGAAATGATCCACAAAATGCAAAGTTAATCCGGACGGATTTGGGGGCAACGTTACATTCGGACCAGACCGGGGCCAGGAGCCTGACTGGTGGACGGATTGCACCATCGCTACTAGCGCAGCAGTATCAGAGACGCCTTCTCTGAATTTAACCGCATCCTAATGAGAGGGTACAACCCTCTGATGGAAGCTGTCTGGAGGAGTAACGTCAGCTGCACGGAGAGCTGCATGGTGGCCTTTATCAGCTCGACACATGATACAGATTGCTGGCACTGCAGGATGTCTGGATATGCGGTGCTTACCAGCAATCGAACGTGCAAAGATGTCCGGATTTTGATGACACACATCCAGTCCAGATTCTGAATGCCTGAGAGAGCTGATAGGACGTTCGAAAAAGGGGCATTGAAACATAAGATTAGAACGGTTGAGAGGAGGAATATAAAGGCCGGATCACTATAGAAGTGTGGAATGGGTTACAATGGCCTGAAACCTCAACTATTCACGGCACACGGCTCTTCCGTTGACAGGAGCTACGTCTACGTTAAAGGCCTGACAATGCGGCCGAGAGGAAAACACTCGACCAAGCGAGCAAACCTCAGGTTTCATTTGCGAAAAATCAACTCACCTCAGCTGTTTCGTGAGGAAATTCCACTTTTTACAGCGCACACACACACAGCACGACAGAAAGGACGCATTCTGATTTGCGCGTGACATGCAAGAAGCGGCGGAGAGAGCGGAAAAATATCAGTTTCAATGTGAAGTGCTGCGAGCACCTGCACTTCACTTCGCGGAAGAAAAATGCTAGTGGAAAGGATATTTTTCGGGATACCGGATGTCACATCCAACTGTCAGTCGCTTTGCGCCCAAAAACGCCATTCTAGTGCGAGCGCGCGCGCGTGCTCGCAGGGACAGAGAAACGTGAGCTTTTTTCGGTGAATAAATGTGACATAAACTGCTGTGCTGTGCTGTGCTGCGCGTCTCCTTTATAGCGCAGCGCCGCGAGGCTATCGAGTTTCATGGGTTTCGCTCTGCTAAAACTGCTGATCGTGTTCGTGCTTCTTCGGCCACACGGTGGTGCAACACCCGCTGGTGCAACCCGTCAGTTGAGTCAGCCCCTAATTGACAGCCGGTGAGCTGGTGTTCATTAGAAGCTGGTGAGCCGAAGGCTAGTGAAGGTAACGAAGTTGGCCGTGGCATCGCTGTCATCGGGCATTTTGAGCTGGGAAATTCGAGCATAGGTCGTGCTGACGGACAGATATCATAAGTGGCTGCACGCTGGATGCAGGAGGTGCACAAGAAGTGCTGATGCTGTTCAAGGTATCTCCATGGTTATCTTAAGTGGCCCAATCTACCGACGTTCGGAACGATCTGTCAGAGAAGCGAATATGCGTCTTCAACCGTCGAGGCGTCTTTGAGGATTCTTAAAAGGTTTTAATTATGCTGCTTGAGCCCTTCAATACACACATGCACACAAAAGTGCACACTCGCAGTACCATGGAACGGACAGTTATTGGAGGATTGGAATGTTTTCACTCCACTCGACGATTCGGCCGTATTTGCATAAAATGGAAGCGACTTGCAACTTCCAGCTGCAGAATTGAAATGAAATTGACCCAGGGAAATTTCCATCTTCGGCAAATGGACCTCCCATTTCCACCACCAGGTTCAGAATATTGTTTCTTATGCAGCGCAAAAACGGCCAGAAAGAGCAGCAGCAGCAGCAGCAGCAGAGAGTTTACTTATGGCTTAACATTACGGATCCGCCACCATTAGCCACTCGATTCCCAGTTCGATTGCCTTTTTTTGATGGCGACCGGTATGCACGGACTACGATGCCGTGGTACAGGAAATGGCAAAAACGCATTCCGGGCGATTTACCGGCACTATCAAAATGGTTGCGCGATAAAATGAACAAAAGGCACTAACATAGATTTCTCGTTAACGGCAGCTCATTTTGATTAAATTAAAGCTCGGGTGATGGTTCAAATAGTTCCAACAAAGAACCTGTTCCTTCATGTAAAACCCATCTAACGTGCGGCCACGTGACGTGGTACTATGGCATCAAACGCTCGATCCCGGCAATGGGAAGCAATTTGCGATTTCAAAACCTCCGGTTTCTTGGCCCCACCCCCCCCGGAATGCCAGTCGTTCATAGTCTGTCATTTGGTACATTTTGCAGATTTGTTCCTGCCGATGCACCGATGCCAATTGGAGACAAATATGCAGCATAAAAAAAAGAGAGAGAGAGAGAGAGAGAGAGAGAGAGAGAGAGAGAAAGAGAGAGAAAGGGAACCCTCCTTGTTCCTCACTCGGGTCGGTCGCTAGGACGATCTTTGCAAGAAGCGACGAAACGAAGAACATTAGATTTCATTGTTCGTCATCTTTCCGTCCAGCGCAGCAGCAGCTCACCGCCAATCCATTGAAGGCTCCATGATTGGCACTACTGCTGCTGCTGCTGCTGCTGCTACTGCTACTACTAGTTCGCCTGTCGTCCTTGTCATTGCCCGGAACGATTTCCATTTCTATTCACACCACGGAGACGACGGAGATTGTTCACCATAATCGTGCATCGGTGCGCAGTCCGCGGGGTAAAATGGAAGTGAAAACGATTTTCCTATGGCCATTGCATAACGGGGAGGGTGCGGATTTCTGGTGACGAGATTGAACGAGAAAAGGGGTTCCCGTGGCATGGCATGCAATGCGGGACCAATTTTGGGGAAGTTGTTTGAAAGCGATTTAAACGAGCTCCAAAATAAGGTTGTCCGGAGGATTGTACCACAATCGGTGAGCGTCAGGGCCGCTCGCTTTTGACAGAGGGAACTCCCGGATTATCGGGCTATAAGCGGTAACGTTTTCTAACTCGCTTTTTACCCGGCGCTTGGAGAGGACAAAGAGGACCAAGCCAGCCGAGTGGAGCATGCCAATCGAATGCATTCCTTCCTGGAGCTGACGTTTCGCTAAACGGTGTCGGTCGGATTGGCCGGGCCGGGCCGGGCCGGACTGGCCATTACACCATTTACACCGAGTGAGCGCGTCCAGTGTTCCGTGGACTGAACATTGCGTTCTGAATGCAGTGTGCGGTGGGAGTAATGCACCGCACTACAGCATAGCCAAGGCCAGCCCCGGGTGCAGGATGCAAGATAAGGAATCTTGAGAAGAACTTTTCCCGAGCTAACTGCCGCTCGGTAGAACGGAATGTTAGTGTTTTGGTTTAGTTATTTTGCGGAAGCGCAGGGAGTGATTCTGTTTTAAGGCGGTGACCAACGGGGACCTATCTGCGGAAGGTGGAAAGAAGAGTTCGATGTAGAAACTAGATTTTTACTAGATCGCAGTTACTATGGCTGGTAAGAAGCATTAGAAAAAAGAATAAGACATTTTGTCACATGCATTCTCTACCAACAAATGACTTCGATCTCTGTTCGGTTTAGTCAGCCAATTGTTTGAGTGTGTGTATCCTTTTAAAGTCTCAAATTGTTCCGTGGCCCTGGATGGCAGCTAATAAAATAATTTGATTTTAGGTTTAAATTCCTACATCAGTTTAAGTATTATACAAAAATGCTAAATTCGCAAAAACGGTTACAGTTAATTAGCCGTGGCCACACGGGGCGAAAATTTGCACGCAAATTTGCACATTAATGCCAAAATGTTTTCGCTTCGTGTGGCAGGGGTAAAAACCCGAAAATTTATGCCGAAATGTCAAACGTATTGTTTTCATCTATGTTTTGGCTGCTGAAGTTGATTTCCGAATAAATTTTGCAGTTTTTAACGATTTTGTTGCTGTTGCTGTTATATTTATATTAAAAATGCAAAAACAATACGAAAAGAACCTACATTTTCGTAAATAAAGCGTTCGATAGCGTCAAGGGTTCAGCGAAAAAGTCCGCGGACGTATAAAAGTTTGACAGCGTGTAAGGGTTAAGCGAAACCGTTTTGACATTAATTTTTTCGTTTGCGCTAGGGTTTTCGCCCCGTGTGGCCACGGCTATTCAAACATTGACGAAGAAAAAACGTGCAAAAAAATTTTGCACAAAAAATTTAATGATTTTTCTCGTAAATATTGTAAGATATGCTGCCTGAAATGTGCTACTAATATTCTGTCAATCATATACTGTGTTGGCCAAACGCTACTAGTAACAGAAAAAACAACTTTCTCATCAAAAGTAAACCTAAAAATGGAAAATATAAAGGATAGTGCTACTGCAGAAACGTATTTTATCATTTATGGAACCTTACATATGTAAACTAAACGTGTTTAATAAAATTTTACAGTCTTAAAATATCCTCATGCGCTTATTATCCTCAGTCTTAAAATATCCCCATGCGCCTCATGCGGCTATTTATGAAGTCCATTACTCATTGCTTCCAAAATATCCACTTAGGGCTACCAAAATATTGTTTGGTGAAAAAATGTTGTGCAATTATGAGACGGAAATCGAAGAAGTATGCTAATGTGAAGCTGGATGATGCGGAATTCAAAGATCACAAAATTAAACGACCACAAAGGTAGCGACAAGACGCACAACTGATAGCACCAGCTTATGATGATATTTGATAGATAAAGAAAAACATGAAATCAAACGGCATAAAATTACGACTGCCCAAAATCCAATGCTGCATCAAAGACTTGTGAAATTAGCCCTATTGTTGTTTCCAATCGAAAAGGTCCACCTAATGGGGCTTGCTAATCCAATTCTCATAATGATCATTTAATGGCGATCCTAAACCAACGCGCTTCACTCGCACTCGCAACGGCCTTGCGGTAATAGCTGCACCATAAGGGATTATACCAGACTACCGACGATCCACGACTATGCCAAGCTGGTAATTGTGGCCAGCGCAAGCCAGATTCTTTATTCAAGCCCTACCTCGCCCAGCACCAATTGTAATCCACGCCCGGGGGGCACAGCAAACGCACACACACGCTTTGCGTCACGTCACACCAGTAGTCACCCCAATTATTGATCTTATTTATCGCTCCAATGAGTGATTTTAATTGATTTATAATCCAACCCCATTTTGGGCCAAGCAGTTCGTGTGGCCCCTGCGCTACCCATCCGAGCGACTGACTGGTAGCTGATCACTCCGGATGTTTAACGAATTTTCCCACAGCATAATGAGCAGCCGGTTGCGGCAATGGCATGGAACGGTGGGGCTTAAGCTGCAGCTTCTCTTCCGCGAGCGATAGTCTCCTCATTACCATCATCAGCTCGTGCTCGTGCTCCATCAAAGCGAATGATGGGCTCGGAATGGAACGTTTTCCGTTGCAGACGAACCGTTACAACGAATTTCAAACAAAACTGTCGCCTACTGTCGTCCGCTAGTTTTGTGACGGTATTATGTTGCGCTGACGAAAGTTGTACACCTCGTCTCGAGAAGGCAAACGAGCATTGAGCGGTTTTCGTCGAAAACCGACACGAATCAAAGGGCTTGCCAGCTCGCCAGCAGTTGGCGTTCAGTTGGCCGTCGGTGGATAGAAACCAGGACAACGCGCAGACATTGGCCATGTGAGAACGCGTGCGTCCCGGGGGTCTGGCCTAGGCCCTGGCGTGCGATGCAAAAGTTTAATCGGCTTAACTGCTTAATTTGTGCCCAGAACCGGCAAATTACGAGACGGAAGTGCATAACTTGAGCATTCCTAATTGAAACATAAGCACTTTCGCAACGGCGGCGGGTATTGCGTATGTAAATTTAAAAGGATCACAGCGACGCCGGCGACGACGACGACGACAACGGCGGCGACGCCGCGGTCCACTTGCATGCTGAAGGAAGAGCTGACGCCGGAGACTCTTCGTCTGCAGAGTTAAAATGATAAACGGAAGCGCACCGTTCGTGCGAGCAGCCATGAGTCTGCACATGCCTGTGCTTGTGTGTGTATGTGTGTGTGTATGTGGGAGGAGCATGCTGCACAGACTTCCGGTTATAATGATGTGTTACAACAAATTGAGCCATTTCGCTGTCGAATGCAGGAAGCATTAAAGTTGAGTTGCCATTATGCGATGTTTTCGCAGAGAAATTAGTTTCAGATGCTTTTGTGAAGCAGAACTCCCTTTGACGAATCTTATATTGAATCAGGCTTTGCATTTCTAAAGGTTGGTTGGTGTTTCATATTTCCGAGAGATAAGACTAATGATTTGATATGAATGCAAATTAAGTATATTTCTACGAATTTTAACAGCGTTGTGAAATATCTGTGATAATTTAAGTAAATTAAAGCAATGTTATTTTATTTATCGATCGTATCGTACGTCATCGTATCAACTACATTAGTTACATTAGTAAGTAATGATAATGATAGTTGGCCCTTTATTTGCATTTGCTGTCATTGCCGCAACATATTCTAATGTGCAACGTTTCGTGAGATCATCATATGGTAGATATTGTAAAATGAAAATATGTATTTAAGGCTTAAACGCGAGGAGAATCGAGGATTTTAATCCAATTAATGGATACATTAACGCATTGCACGCAGCTTGAACCATCGGTGGATTTTTCGCAAATATGAATTTGAAGTTTCAAAATAGCAACACAAGAAACGTAAACAGTACCGCCTTTGAAGACTTATTTCGCTGAATGTGAAGAACGGGCACGTTTTTGTATCCACACTGGAACGCAGAAACTTTGCATAGACGAACATAACGTGGCATCGCGCACCGCACACCACCTGCATTCAAAACTAATTTTCGCAAACAGACGAAACCCATGAATCGGTATTTCATCAAAAGGTGGCCACCCCAACGGCAACCCAAGAGCAAGAGCTGAGCGTCTTATCTTGCTATCGATTCACCGATGATTCTACGAAACACGATGAATACCATTTCCCGCTTCTCCTAGAAATCTCCCCCGCGAATGGTTGGAAAATCTGTCGTGGAAAAAGAAGTGGCAGGAAAGAGAGAGAAAAAAGGTAATTTGAGTAGAGAGAAATCCTTCCGTGGCTGCGTGGTCGCTGACTTGGCTGGAACGGGAACGGCTTCAAACGATCATCGACAACCAGCGAATGTATTTTATGCAGCTCACATAGATTTCGGGTTTTCCCCCATTTTCTTTACATCTTTCACTCTCTTCTCGCCTCTGCCACTGCTTTGGCTCATCCTTTCGCAGGGAAGAAGAGAGAGAGAAAAGAGGAAGAGAGAAGAAAGCAAACCCCTTACGCGATGCCGGTAAATTCAATCAACCATTAAAACGAATCGCTTTTAAATCCCGCCATCGACTCGAGTGTGGCTCGTCCTTACGAACCGAGCCATCAGGAGCAGTAGCGAGAGAAGTAGAAAAGCAGCAGCAGCAGCAAAGGTAATCTTTGGACCGGTCAATCCATTCAATTCACTGGCACTGGGCAAAGGATTTGCCCATTTCTTTCATTTCGGTTCGCCTTTTCGGCTCCTTTCCCTATTTGCGCTAGTTCCTTCCACCCGTTTTCGCTTCTAGCTTCTCGTTTTTGGATTTCCACAAACGAAGCACAACACTGGCCTCACAAGTCCAGTCTATGGCTCCTTCCACCAGTGCTCTCTCTCTCCATCATATGTTCACCGGCGACCATCTTGGTGGAGTGAGGCTCTAGTATCGAGCGACGGCTCTAAGATTTGTGCTGCGAAGGCAGCAACAAGGAAAGGTCTCTCCTTCTTCATCTTCCCTTTTGAATGCCAAATATTCCTCCAACATGAGTGTGCAGATCCCTGCGAAAAGCCGGCTCCCGCTCCTTGATCGTGCGTCTTTCTCTCTCTCTCCTGACGGAGCGGAAATAAGCCTCAGTAGCAGGACGAAAGAAGGACGCCGGAGCACGTGAAGCGAGTGAAAACGAGAATTCCGACATTAAAATTACAAATTGAAAACACCTGAAGAATCCTTAAGCGCACCGAACCCGTGGCCAGGCAACGGCGCTGGGTCTGGGGAGGGGCATTGCCTGGAATGGGCCTGGTCTGGTGCAGCCGGGATGCTGGGAGCAACAGCCACGATATGCTTTCCATCAGCGCTGATTCCGTGCTGGCCGTCTGCTTCTAGAATCCGTTCATCAAGGTGTCGGTGTGTGTTTCCTGCAATTTTCTCACTTCGTGCCACCACCACCACCACCACCGTACCGTGCCGTGGCCGTACCAAGGTACCTGTTACCGATTCCGGAATAACCGTTTTCGGTGGAGTGGTGTGAGAAAATGGAAAACTGAAAAGTGACTAACTTCCAGCATGCGATCGAGCAGCAGCGGCATCGTCTCTTGCTCTCTTTCTCGCTCTCTAGTGATTAGATGGAGGTGCATGGTGCGATGGAGTGGCGTCAGTCAGCTCTAGAGACCGAGAGGTCGAGTGGAGCGGAATGCTTGTAATCGTTTTGCATATAAATACCCGTAAGCCTTTCTACCATTCGAGAGCGGCTCCTTTTAGGGTTTAAAAAAGAAAAAGAAAAAGAAGAAAGATCGAGGGTATCGAAGCGATTCCTCCCCCACCCAGAGGCCAGGGTGTACCATCAACCCCCTGTTTTACATACCGGGAGATACCGTTGCTCGGAGTATAGTGTTGGTGTAATGGGTGATGTTGTTCCGTCTCCGGTTTTGATGCTTTCTTATGTTAAAGCATATTCTGTTTTCCGATGGGTTACTGTTACCGCTCGAACACCACGCTGCCCGGCTCATCATTTCCATTAAATGTTGTCTGATGGTGTCGGCTGTCAGTCTTTGTGTCCGTGTCCTCTCACGGTTCCTTTTCGGGTTAAGGAAGGGATGATGGAGGAAGTGAGACGAGTCGACGGGTGGCGGTAAGCATACGCCGGATGATACATTTAAATTGCTCTTATTAATTCGGCAAGGGCTCCGCTGATGTTGTGGCTGGCTGTCGGTGAATGTTGCATGTTGCCGATCATTCGATCATTTAAGTGCTCTCGCGGTATTCACAGAAAGAAAGAGGGGAAGAGTGGCGCTGGAAGTTACTCTGTGGGATACTTGTTATGCTCGGTAATGTTTTTTTTATGTTTGTACGGAGTGCCTAGAATGGTCGTTACATTTCAAATTTCGCGAATGAAAACGATCAACTTAAGCCATTTGGGTTGTCATTGTGATGCCTAGGCGCAGGTGATTATCACCTCGATTCGCTTGGTAATTACCTAGGATTACCATGTAGCAGCAGGGAAAGATTCACATACTAGGTGCGTGTTTAAGCATTGGGGTTACTATCATGTTATGTGATCGTTGGCGTACTCAAAATAATGTTTAATTGCTCGTTTCATCTTTTAATTTGACTCAGATGGTATCAAATCGCCGCTACGATCAAATCATTCTCCTCCGTTATTTTAGAATCGATTAAAGAAGGTCCTTTATAGCTTAGTGTAGCTAAGCTGTGAAGTGTTGCAGAAGAAAGCTAGTGTCGAATTAAATTAGTATCGAATTTTGTGTCGAAATCACAAAATCGGAAAAATGTAATGTGGATAAAGTTTTCGTTTTATTTAGTGAACCAGGAGCCAATGCACTGCAATGGTATGATGCGATCGAGTGAAGCATAACCACATGATCGTAGCAAGAGTCAAACTCTGGCCGTGTTTCGTGCCCAGTTTGGGGCAAACCATTGATCGTCGATCTTTTTTAATAGGTAATAGATTATATTTTTTTGACTTCACCAAATGCACAATACTGTCTTCAATTATTCAATTCAATTAAAACAATATAGCCATGCATCAATCTAACGATCATGTAAAATAAAATATTTGTTTCATTATTAAAGAAAAATGATTTAAATAGATTTTTTAGCAAGGTAACTAATTAAAACGCGGACACTCTTATAGTTCTCCCAAAATAAGGAATTGAGCGTAATTGCCGACCGAAGTGCACTCAGTTTATGTGACCTGATAATGACAGTAATAATGTTAACGACAGCAAGTTGCCATACCCCGGAATAGTACAGCTTCAAAAATGGCCTTGGCATCAAACAATCAAGAAAATATTGGTTTAAAAATATTTGAATCGTAACCCTTCTTTTTTTAAGTATCCATTTTATGGTATCGAGATGTTAATTTTTAAAGAACTTATTTATTCACGAATACCCAAAAAAAGTTTTAAAAGATGTGTTGATATAAGGCAGTTCCTCTGCCGCTTATGCTATTTGTTTTGCGAAGCAGCTGAAGCAATCGCTATCCAAACATGTAGAACCACTTTCAAACACCGGGCATAAGCACGTAATTGAGATACAAGCTGATTCAACCATTTCTCCAATAAATATAGAAAAAACACATCGTCGACTGAAAAAGTTTCCAAATTTTCTCCTTGTGCATCCAAATCATCGTTCGTTTGATCAGCGCAGCGGTTGGTTTCCCGATGATTACGTCTGATTGTCGAACCAAACTTTTACTCCACACTACGACAGACCATTGTACACAGACCAATCGCTACACATTATCATAATTTACGGTGCGATAGCGAGGGACGCTTGCAACCCCTTGCTAACATTTCAAATGAACTACCGATACACACCCTCCCCTCGGGGGATATACAACCTGGAATCAGGGAGGAACCCCGTGATTCCATCACGTACCAGACGCTCCCTTGGGGACGGGCTGAGGAACTGAGCATCTTGTGCTGGACCAGTGCAGTGCGTACCGAGACCTGGCCAGAAACAAACTTCTTGAGAAGCGAAGAAAAAAAAAACCGAAATGTTGAAACAATTTGCAGTTTTCGACGCAAAATTCTCTCAAAATCTGCAAGACCAGAAGGTTCAGATAAGGTCCGGGATCAGAGGCACGATTGCAAGAGGAAATGCCTCAACGATTGAGGAACCCCCCCCCCGGGGGGGGGGGGGGGGGGAGGGAAACTTGCTAATAAGCTGCTCCCCGAATTCCTCGGCAAAACTCATACCAAGGCATCTCTTGGCGTAACGCACACAAGATGGCGCACATGTCAGTGGATCGGGGGAACAACGAAGCAAAATCGTTGATTTACAAGCGCACTGAGCCACCGTCAGATCTGGCTGGCCAAAAGAAATCACTTGTTCGCACAAGGGAAATAATGGTAGCTCCTCGGGACCCAAACAAAAAAATCGGAGGAAAAGGCCTTGGAAGAAGGGAGTTTTCTGCCGACAAAACCTACGATTCTCCTTCGCAACTTGGCACGTCCCTTGGCACAACTCGATGGTCGCCGCCGCTGCAGGAAAAAGGATTGCGGAAAGGATTTTGAAATAATGCCAACGTTGGGTTGGAACCAACGGGGTACGGGGGTGCTCACACAGCAAATCAACCATCCAAATCATGTACACACACACACACACACACACACACACACACACTCGTTCCGGCTTCGCGTGCCTTCCTGCTTTCCCTCGAGGGACCAATCATTATGCTGGTGATGTTCGCACGACGGGATTTCGGAAGTGTTTGCGACGCGGCGCGGTGTCCCGGCAGGTCCGGGCACGGTTCGGGGTACGGTTTTTGGTTTTGACTTCCGCTTGACTCGAGGTGGCGGTGGCGGATGCCAAACACCACATTGATCTTGTCTCTCCACCCTCAACCAGCGCCAGACTGTAGCCGTAGAGGCCCGTGAATCCATTCGCCTCGTTGCCGATGATGGCCAATCGAAGCTGATGGGGAGATGGTAGAGGAGGCAAATTGAATATTTTGTGATCAAAATTTCAATTTCTTCACCCTCTCGAGGCACAGAGTTTACGGTTGGCCCTCGGAGGCACACTGACGGCCAACAAAAGGCGAGAACTTCGAACGCCAAAATCCCACATACCATCATCATGTTGCCACATACATGTGCGTGAGTGTGTGTGTGTGCACACGAGAGCGTGCCTTTCTGGTCGGCCTCGAAAGGTGTCTAAGTGAATAAAGAGTTCACTTTGACCCCCACTCCGGCCGCACTCTGGTTTGACAGCGCGCCGGTGCATGACAAATGGTGTTTCGACGTTCGCCGCCCGTTCACCGATGTGGTCGTGGTCGCGGTCGCGACGCTCCAAATTCAAAATACCATAATCTCCAGTGCAACAACCGGAACGGCACGGTGGCAACCCTGGTATGGCTCCCCGGTGCATAGCTTGACAGACACGAGTGGAACACTTCCCCTACCCCAGGGGGCGCGTAAAATTCGATAAAAAAAACCTGACAGAAGATGGTATCCCGCCAAAGAAGGGGAAAATGGATTGGAACGATCGAAGATTGTCTTGGTGTCTTGGGAGGAGGTGTTCGATTCGATTCGAGAAGCCGCCCCGAAGGCACCAATAGGTTCGGGACAATGGACAATAGATTGCATGGTCGAGGTGATTGAGTGAAAATGAGGTTTATTGCACTGCGCCTGAAAACAAGCTGGAAGAGATGCATCGTTAGCAATAGAAAGATCATTACTAAGGTACTTAACGAATGTGAGATTTGCAATTTAAGATGCATGGTTTCGTGTTTTTTTTTCTGCTGTGGATTCTTTGTGTTGTGGTTTTTGAATAAAGGAGCAACACTGCTGCATGATTGTGTGTGATGCTCAACGTCTGTGTTTTGGTGTGAACTGCCTGCTAGACGTAGTATTTAATATTGACAACTCACGAAAGGGTGTCACACTATGTAAAAGTTATGACTATAGAACAGCGCTTTAGCCGAAGTCATCCTCAATCATAGAAATCAAGCAATGAGACAAATACTCATACAATAAAAACTACTTCAATAAGAAACCGCTTGGATAAAATGTCTGATAACTACTCCTTTCTTATCACTGCTCACCGTATGTGTGATGTATACATCAAATTATTCGAACATGAAATTAGTTTGTCAAGTCGATTAAGTTATGCTAACATTAATGGATTTGTACCTCATCATAAAAATCGACTTCCTCTACATAACTTCAATGGATAGTTTCCCCTCCCATTATTCCAGCATAAAATGTGCCTTTAAATAGAGTAAGTAAGTAAATGGAGTAAGTTAAGGTCCATCATTGGCATCTACGAAGCACTCTATAATCATATTTAAAAATCATATTTTAATCAGATTATGTATCTCCATTATAAGGATAAAAAAGGATACTATTTATTGGCTTTTTGGTTTAGCATAGATGATGGAAAAGAGTTTTGTAAACAACTTCGTACAATATATCTTTTTTAACTTGCATCAAAACAGCATAAACCCCTATAGAAACAGGCAAATACAATTCTGTAAAGCTTCCCGATACTTATTCATGCCAATATACCACTGCATTCACCCATTGCAAATTTTCCAGCAAAAAAGGGCATTCATTATCAGCAAAAAATATGGAAACGGTACTTCAGTCAGCATTTCCTTTTTCCAGTGACTGTTAACTGTCGATAGTGGAATATAATGGGAGGTTTATGAACCTCATCGGAACATTTATTTTCATTCCCAGAAACGCCTGTGTGCTACATAAATAGTTGCTTTTGCTAAGTTTACAGATTTTCGAACCGGATGTGATCCGATTTCATTTTGATTTTCATGTGAGTTCCCACATCTCTTGCGTTTCATTTCCGTATTCATCCAATTTTTATTATGCTTCTTATCATCATCACCTCTATAAAGGATTGGATGCAATTCAAACGCACAAAATCAGAGCGTATGACTGTGCCCATTAGTTTTGAAACTATTTGAATTGAACAAATCATTCGACCTGCTGCTAACTGATTGTAATCCGACTACCGCCGTCATCCTGTCGGAATTTCTGCTAAAACATATGCAGTGCAGATAAAGCAGATCTAGGCAATCAAAACTAATTCAATCAAAAAGCCATGATAGATTCACTCGGCCTGTAAGCTGCTGATGAAAAAAAAACAAATCCTGATTCCAAAGAATTCAATTAACAGCTGCAATGCAATGCAGGATGCAGTAAATAGAGGAATTCAATTTTTTTTACATGCAATGCAATAGTTTCCATTTGCAAAACTACACATTACAAACCAGCCACTGTGGTTGTGGCATAAAAAGGAACAAACAAAAAAAAAAGGGGGAAGCTCGCCTGACACAAACACGCTACCAAACGGACGTACCGCATAGCTCCACATAATCACGGGCTCGCACCGTAAATTGGCATATTTTCAACACCATTTGTGCATAACTTCAACCTGCTACCGACGAGCATCGCCGATGTACCGCTGAATGTCACGGATCGCATGAAAGCGAGAGCGAGAGCGTTTATGGTTGCGATGTAACTTTTATGAGCCAATCCCGGATCCCGGATCCCGTGGCCGTTTGTTTGGATATCGTTTCGCTTGGAATTGCTGCTGCTGGTGTTACCGCGCTTCTCTCCTACATTCCAGTTCTACCACCGTGCAGGAAAAATGCATTCATTCAATCCACCGGCAATATGCGCTGACACCAGCGACGACATGAAGCGCTCATATCGCATACACGCGAACTAAGGCTAATATGATTTGAGATGCAAGCATCAAACCTCCACGGACCACCTTCCAGGAGCATCTTCTCTTTCTCGATTGACCTCGATCGCGCGGCAAGGAATCTGCTCGCCTTTCCTTTCCGAGGATGCGAATCTTGCAAGAGATTCACCGAAACGATATACTGCTCATCGATGACGACGACGACGACGACGACAAAAACGATGCCGACGATGACGAAGAAGAGGAAAGACTAAATATTTGCCCAAGCACTGCAGTGCCGGTACATGGAAAATAGATTTGCGGCTTTTCGATTTTCGAGAAAATGAGAAAAAGAGCTTCTCGGGGTTTGAATCGGCGCATCGTTGCGGTGGCCACAACCGATACCGCTGGGAACCGGTGCCAGCCGGTCTGGCGCACCTGAGTGCATTCTTTTGCAATATCTTGTGTGTGTGTGTATGTGTCTGGTTAGATCCGCTTGGCAGCGGGATTCCCCTGGAGAGGATCAGATTCTCACAATCCGGAACGCGGAATTCAATTCAGATTTTCAATTAAAATCCCGTGAGCTGCGGTTCCGCCTCGTCTCGAAGATTTCCTCAAACTTCTCGCTGATACATTATTATTGGAAGAATCGATCCAATATGTGTTTGTGTGTGCGTGTGTGTGTTAGTTGGGGGGGAATTCCGCGGAAACTTTGAACACCAAAGTCACTCACAATTTGCAGCTCCTTCGGCAGGTGTTTCACGTTGGTCCACCCGAGTCCCGGTTCCGGTCAAGTTCGCTCATCCAACCCATCCAATCTTGATTGGTCCGTGCATCTTCATTTAGCTTGTTCCAGGAACTTTGTCCGCTCGTTCGCGGACACAATCGATCACTCACAGGATCCTTAACTAATGCCCCGTAATGAGGAGATGACTTTAATTGGTACCTGAACACTGGTTGGACATAACACGCCCCTCAAACCCGTTGCCCAACTTCCCGTTACTCGCTCCTGACACTTTGGCAAATTGGACACCCTCTTACTCCTCCGTCTTCTCCGTTTTCGGCGAAGACTTCGACGGCACCTCGATCCTGTCGAACCGAACGGAAAACCTCACGGTCACAACGGTCGTGATCGTTGCCAGAAACTTACTCCTGCCAGCCGCTAGTGTCCCGGGAATGAATCATTGAACATGTCAGCTCCGACGGGGACTGCCTCCGGTTGGCGACCGCAACGTCATCTGGCTCGACGCTGAGCGCTCGACAATCGGCGGCGTCTGCTGCTGCTGCTGCTACTGTTGCTAGGTGTGGGATTGAAAGTTTCACCGAAATTTTAAGTGACAGTTTGAAGAAGGGAGAAATATTAGTCCCGTGATGATTTAACGCCAACGGTTAACCAACTTTGCCTCGATACAACCTATCGCTTCGCACAACCTGCCATCGGATCTGAGACGTACAGACGAAGGGACGGAGCTAGGGCCAGCAGATCCGTGCTGGTGACGGAACTTTGCTTCGACGAAACTTTTTGTGTCCCGTCGGTTGCCTTCGCCATGGCTGGCTGACGTCGGGGAAAAGGTACCCGGCGCCGTTCTTATCATCCATTCCGTACCCTTCCAAGCCGAGGAACTTTGCGAGGGGATAAGAACACAAGAACCGGGCCATCCGGTCCTATGTTGACCTATTATTATTGGCTTTCCGTGGGGCTCTCGGTTTGGTCCCTACTTTTTCTTCGCCTTCTACTACTGCTTCCGTTTCGCTTCCGTTTTCTGTTGCGTCGCAAGAAAGGGTTCCAGACCTCGCATCTCACCTTGCTGCTATGTACAACTCGCTTTGCCTGGGCCTGGCCGCCGGTGTGCTTTATTGCGCTTCAACGCCAAATTTAATTGAAATGAGATGATTAACACCTGCAGAGCAAAGGCAGAAGGCCAAGTACAGGAGGACAACTTCCGGCCGCTTTTCGCATTTCGGTTTCGGTTTCGGTGCACGGACGTGCACAGACCGGCCGCACAAAAACACGCGCACCACGGGAATGGGGAAAAGAGGAGTTTTCATGAAGAGTGCCTTCTCTTTTTGGTCAGGAAATTTAATTTTCCCTTTGCTTCTTGGGGTCGATGTTGTACACCTTTACTGGAAGAGTACGATTGTGGAAGGATTGGTTAGTAGCGAGGAAACAACGTGTTCGGTGAAATGCTGGCGAGAAGTTGAGATTATAATTGCAAAGTTGAGACAAGAAGTTGTGTTGTGGTGTTGGTGCGTATGCACTGGTGATGGTGTAAGTTCTTAGCTAGTAAGAATACTATTATTTGCCTGAAACTCGCTCGTTCTAATTTGAAAAATGGACTTTTGAACAGCTTTAACGGAGTTGATTGTAGTGTCCTCTAATACTGAGTTCTTCAAATGCATCTAACCTCTCAAGTTCCATTAGGGAGTAATCAGCATTAATAGACCACACAATCAACTCCAAGCAAGCTGCTTCCATAAAGGAAACGCTGTTCAAATGACAGCTGTCAAATGAAACGTCAAATTCCCGGAAACGAAAGAAAGTCTGCAGCAAGTCGCCCGCTAGACTGAACTTGATCAAATCAATAAACTGCACGTCCATCGTAATAAGGTTACAGCGGGAGCGGGCGTGCAGGACATACTGGACTCGGTCCTGCTGACCAACCATAAAACACCTAATATCCGCCGGACTGACCGATCAACAAGCAGTAGCAGCAGCAGCTGCAATGACAAACCTAACGACAGTCCAACGCTAGCCTTGTACTCGTCGAATGGACGACCATTTCGCTCGGCAGTTCCGTTTCAGGGAATGTCTTGGGCTCCCCCGTGTGCCGGGCTCCCATAATGGCTTATGATGCACTGCTCATGTGGGAAATAAAATAAGATAATATCCTGACAGCAAATTAGGTTGATTTTGTTTGTCGCTCGTCGTTGGTGCTGCTGCTGCTGCTACTGCTACTACTACTGCTGCAGATCCCAATCCAGTTTCACCTGTTACAGAAAACTTTCCTCGGGCGAGCCGGGAAATGCGGGGATATTGCTGAAGTAGGAAAAGGACAACGCTGCTGGTGCCGGCGCTGCTGCTACTCGCAATGCTTCCCAGCGGTCCCCGAAATGATAACGGCTCAAGTGTCTCTCCCAAGGAGCACATTATGTCCCCTAACTGCCTGTCTGTCTATTGGCGTTGGTACGTCGACGGTCGACGCCGTAGCCCGGGACGGTGTACGTCCCAGTGGCGCAGAACCGTCGGTTCGAGGTGAAACGAGGATGCGTCCGAACCGGGAAGCCAGTCAACGATGGTAAGGTTATCTTCTTCTTGTGACGATGCCAGGGGGAAGCTCTGGGATGCTTGACTTTTTTTTTTGTTCTTCTTCTATGATCAACCTCCAATCCCACTCCCTCGGTGCGCATGTTGTTGTTGTTGAAGTGCTTGAAGCGGTGATAAGACAAGCGTCTCAAGTAGGTAACTTTTGGTCCCGAGAAAAGCTTACGCCCTCCCCACCACGTCCATTCTAAGCGTAGTAGTACTACTCTAATGGACACAATTTATCTGCCGACAGCAAACCACTAACTAATGCTCTGCGGAGCGCGGTAACGCCTGCGGCGCTCGCACACTTGTGGCGCAAGTCTCGTTGATTACTACGGTGGTTAGTTGCACCTTTTGCAGGATTCGCTCGCGAACCTTCCACCCTAGTACGTGGAGGCTTTTCCGCCGCATCATTTGCTAGAGCCAGAAGTTTCGGTCTGGGGATGACGCAAAAAGGCTCCGAGCGAAACGATGGCTTTTGGGCTAATCCAACGTGTTCCAAAGTGCACGATGCAAAGGAGCTACACAATTATTGCATCTTCGGCCGAAGTGGGAATGAGAGAGAGAGAGAGAGAGAGTGGCCTTTCGATGCACGCGTCATAGTATAGTGGCTGTCGGCGGTGGGTTGGGGATCCTTGCCTCGCGTGGCGTCGATGGTCCCGAGGCTGATTAATATTTATGGAAAGTGGAAGTGAAACAGGTTTTAATTGGTTTTCTGAGTTGGTAAGAGGCGCAGCTTGAGCTTCAAAAACCGGGAAGGCGTTGTGGTTGGCGTGTTGGCTGAAGAAATTGAGATTAGCAATGAAAGCTAACAATGAAAGGGATAATTAGATTCGGTTAGAGAACAAGAGAAAGAGAGAGAGAGAGAGAGAGAGAGAGAGAGAGAGAGAGAGAGAGAGAGAGAGAGAGAGAGAGAGAGAGAGAGGAATAGAGAATATTTGAGACGATTTGAATAGCAATGTAATTCAAATCTTATAAAAAATTCTTTACAACGAAATGTATTACCTATAGTGCACCATGCTTAAAAAGAAATTTGTATCTGATGGCTATGGAAATTTCTTCATTTGTGTGCTGTGAGAATCATTAGAACTTTACACATTGTCCGTTTGTTTACTGTGCCAGTTCTTAGAAGTGTTCGTGAGTGGTAGAAGTGTTGCTCATTTTAAGCATTCCTCTACACATATTGGATCGCAACGTTTGTGCTGATAGCTCTGATATTGCTGATTTTAATTATCATCTCTTTCGATCGATAGTAAATTGTCTGTTGGTTTACTTGCGATAAGCGAACGTAAAATTGCTTAACTTCATGATAAGTCAGTAAAACTAACAACGTTTTGCTTGAAATATTTGGCAGTTCAATTGATCTTTGGTGGCAGGAAACTATTTTGAACAAAATGCAAGCAGTGACTCTATTGCAATGAGGAGTTAAAAATCACCCAAACCGTTAAAAATGAATTCAGGGATCAACTACATTCATAGTCACTAGTCTCATCGGGTTTGCGTTAATCGAGAAGCTCAATTCTATTAAAAAGTAGGTTCTAGTATGATCGAAGATTGCGTGAATATAAAATCATTTTATAGTCAGCGCAATCTTGATACAAAAATTCAATTTTGTTTTAGATGTTCACACTTTTTTTTATATTGTTTGATAAACAAACATCGAGTAGATATGATTATGTTTCGGATCTCTTCCTTCGCAGCACACCACGTCTTTCTCACGTTCACTTCACGCAAATAAACCCTGCTGCAACTATGCCACAGGAGGAAACCGCTATTTCATCTTCATGAAAACCATCTTCATTCCAGCACCACCGGAAGACGCCGGTGCATCGCAAGGACCACTAAGGCATCAGCTCATATAAACGCGCCCGAAAATGTAGTTTCAAAGTTTGTGATACACTTCTACCACACAGCGATCTGCTGCATCACTACACCACATCATCACCAACAGTCACATCTGCCCCGAAGGAATCTTGATGTTGTTTCCGCCCCCAAAAAAAAAATGCCACTCCGAAACGCCTCCAACTTTAAACCAAAAATCCCACCTTAACCAGTGCACCAGTGAGGTTCGGAAGGTGCATCACTGAACCGGGAGAACCACAAGCGTTTGGTAAACTATGTGACCATTATCGACTCTACTCTGCGACGTCACACTCAACATGCACACACACACACACTCTAGGAGTTATCAGCGTAAGCAAGTGCCATGGCGCAGGTGTAACTTTCGCCAAGTTTATTGCAAATTGAAATATCGCCGACCTACCCCGGGGGGGTGCCTTTCATGCCTAAGGACTATGCGTCAGTGTGCACCTGACTGGTAGAAGCACAAAGGGCTCTCATGTCGTGCTACCGGCACGCATCGATGACGCTGAAAGCTGACGCCTCAAATGACTGTAACGCTCGGTGGATTTCCACCGGAGAACACCAAACAGCACACACAAACACACCGAGCAGCAGCAGCAGCAGCAGCAGCATTCATCGAGCCGCGTACCGTGTTTCGAGTGTTTCCAGCCCGGTGGCGTCAACGGAAAGTTATTTCCTTGGAACGTAATTGCTTTGATATTGCACGGCACGGAAAAGTTGATTTCTTTCGCATGCTTTGGTGAGATTCCTTGCGGTCGGTTAGGCGAGTGTGTTATATTTTATTTATTTTTGCGCCCGAGGGCCCACGGGGCACAGTTTTCGGCACAATGGACCGGACGGGGGGGCTTTTCGGTGACTGCGGAGTGAATGGGAAATGGAGGCTCCAGGTCTTTTGATCCTTTTGAACGCGTTTCTTCAAATCCCATTATCAAAGCATCGTACGCTGGTGATTGTAATTTGTGTGTATGTGAGTATAAATGTATGTGTGGGAGACGTGGTACCCAACGTCAACATTCCGCGGTTCCGGTTCCGGTTTTCTTCCCAAAAGCCGTCTCGACTGCTTGGACTGTTGCCGAGAAGAAGTAAGTCAACTTGCTTGCTTTGCTTAATTGCGTCGAGACCAACTGCCTGCGCTGATGATGATGATGAGAAGAAGGGGAAGAAAGAGAATAGCAGCCTTCTGCGTTCCCTCATCCTTTCCGTAGCCACGGGGCTTTTCAACGAGAGCTCAAACTTTACGTCAAACATCGCGACACAGCCTCTGTGCGTGCGTGCGTGCGTGTGCGGTTTTGTCAAACAATTAGAAGAATTATGATTTGTGGCTGTGATGATGGGCGATGGTTTCGGCAAACACCGTCGCCGAAGGGCGCTCATTGTTTGCGAGGGAGAGGAGTGTGTCTTGGCGTGCGTCCGTCGCCTCAGACTCCCGGGACAAGGGTGCGGATGGTGTTTAACATGCGTGCTGAAATGCGTGACGAAGCGATCTTGGGTGACGAACTTTTGAGAGAAGTTTTGGCATTTTTGTTTTGTGTAAAAATTCGTCAGTTTTTTTTAGCTGCAGTTATGAAACTGATTTTTTAAATTTTCAAACATCTTTTTCGAGAGTACTTGCTAGTGTACACAAAGGGATTTGACGATCAATTTGTAAGGAAACATCTGGAAAAGTATGTAAAGAGAATTTAGTTTTTTCAAAAACAATAACACTGTCGATAATTTTTTTTGCCAATTGCAAGGTTATTCGAAAGAATTGCAAAAAAGATAACAATAGGTGACACTTCAATTTAAAAAACAAACAGTCGATAACTACAGCCACAGTAATCGTTTAATCGATACAACTTAATGTGAAATTGCATTCTAAAAACAGCTCCTTCTAATAAACAGCAGATCGTTGAAGCCATCTTTGAGAACTTGTTATAAACTGCTGGCTCTACCTTCTCCGAAACTCTAGGATGAACACATTGTTCACTGTTTGCTGCTCATAACCAACTATCGACCCTGTACTTCCATTTATGAATTTCCTTTTTAGCTGCATAACATTTTGCGCGAAATCTAGTTTAAGTCCTACGACCTCGACTCACTCTCCTACTCGAAAGGTAACACTTAGTCTGTGCTTCAAAGGTAAAAATAGTAAATCGTTTTCTCCAGAAGTTCATTAGATAGAGGAGTTTGAGTTACAAAAACAGACTAGTGGGAAAGAAAGTTCTCTATAAAAGAGGATTCTGGGAATAAGGGCTCTGCTAATGCGCTTGTTTGGTTTTAGTCACGATTTTTGTTTGTAAAACATTTACATCTGATAACATTTAATCAAATGACCCGTTGTTTTAAATAAGTCTCGTCTTAGGATCGCCATTTGTAAACACTATATTACACTGTTCTTACAGCCAGTTAGCATTACTGTTTGCTAATTGTCTCCAATTTCTTACATTGCCTCACAAAGTGCTCTCAATAACCTTACGCCTTTAAACGCCCCTCGCAAGTCGACTTGACAATTCAATCCACCACTCAATTCATAACTGCTCCACCTCCCCTCTCCACCCACCCACCCACTGCCAACAGGTGTTTGGCAATCGAAATAATAATCCAATCCAATTCATTACTGCAATCGCGACAACAATGAGCCGCCGGTCGCCACCCAGTATCATGCAGCAGCATGCATGTTTATCGATGTACCTTCTATTTGCATAAGGACGACCATCAGATTGCACAGCTCGCGTTCATGCGATGCTAATCTCTCTCGCTTTCTCTCTCCCTCTCTCCCTTTCACCCTCGCTGCTAATCTAGGGACAAATTAGAGCCATAAATTATGCCGTTGCATGAGCCCGGGCCCCTTCTTACCCCCGCTTAGACGCAAGCAAGCTGAACAAAACATGGCGGGCCATTTGATGCAATCGATCAAATTTTCATTTCATTATCGCTTTCTTCCGGAGCACCCCCCCCCCTCCTCTTAATGTTCATCAATTATTCAAATTGAGTGTCTTAATTCCGAGATCGGTGGTATGATTGCAGCGATACGGCTGAGTGTCACCCTCCTCATTCCTCTCTTTGAGATTAGGGAGTACAGCACACGGATCTATGATGGAAATGAAAATGAGTTTTCCACGGTGTAATTTGTACGCGAATCACTCACCGGTGATCTGCCCAGAAGCAAGACAACGAACGAACGACTATTCCGTCCATTGTTGGTTGCATTACAACTAAGGCTAAGCCGCGAGCGAACAACGCAACAAAGCGCTACTACAGCTGCTGGCGATGCTGGTGCTGCTGCAGGCGAAGTAGTTGATTAAAAATGGATGCAGTTTGGCCTTAATTACCGGCTAAGCAGACTTTATTAAAGCACTGCTTAGCGAAGTGCTACCAGCCACCTGGACATCCGTTTTGTGCGCGGGCGCCCCCCTTTTTTGTTGTCTTTTAGTTTTTTCCCTTCTTCTGCTGTCCTACCAGAGCAATCGAGCTCCACACCAACAGCAGCAGCAGCAGCAGCAGGAGGCAGAACGGATCGTCGTCGTCGTCCTCGTGGTTGGTGTCGTTGCGTCGTCGCTTCTGGTGCATCTGGTCCAGGTGCAAAACAACACAACGCAGCACTACGGCAGCACCGGTAGCATCAGCGGCACCTGCAGTAAGCGCAGACCGAACGGTGCTTAAGCATACATTATGCATAATGCACCCGGCTGTGCCATTGCGGTGGCGTGGTCGAGCGTAGCGGCCGTACCACTACCACCAACACCAGCACTACGCCCCGGGATCGCGTTCGCTACCGTGAGCAATAATCCCGGAGTTTTCTCGTTCTTTTTTTTTTTTTTTTTTGTTTAATGTTTTGCTCTCGCTGCAAGCTAGGAATAAACTAAAAAGCCCGAAAGTACCCCGAAAGTACTGCGGCTGTATGGCACTGTAAGAGATGCCAGGAAGAGGACCAAAATGAACGATCGGCCACAAAATGAGATGGAGAGAGAGCGAGAGAGAGAGAAGCGAGGATAATGCAGTGCCATTTGTCGAAGGAATAAGTGATGGTGCTGCGTCGGTTGCTTTCCGTTCGGCCTCTTCAGGGTTGTGGTCAGTGACGTGCAGCTCATTGCAGCTCTGGATCTGAAGAGGAGCAATGATAATTTGTTACGTTTCGTCCTTCATCTCCCGATTCCGAACACATAAATCAGTTATCACGGGGATGATGCATCAAATGTCCATGACGTCGGTAATGCATCAAATGTCCACCGATGATGCCTGACAACGATGGCTGCACGCTCCAAACAGGCCATCCGTGTGACCCAATTGGAAAAGAAAAAATTTATTACAAAATCACCGCCACAACGCCACACCAAACTAATGCTGACCGCTTATACGTTGTACCAACGAACATAAATCAATTACATTCGCGAACAACAACAACGGAAATGCTTTTTGAAAAAAAAATTGACCAGAATAAATGGCTGAACTGAAGCCGAACGTGCAGAAACCAAAATTTATGATTTGCCAACCCCCGAAAACCACGGACATGGAGCACCGGCACCGGCGTTAAACAATTCGCACTTCATCTGTGGCCCCTTCCGGATGCGGAGTAAAAATTACGCGGAAACGAAGCAACCTTTGAAGCGATTTTAAACTTTAAGCCACAACCAGTAAGGCCTCCTGACGTTCTGGTGCTGCTTGGGGTTTATGTTCGACATTGGCGACCGCGCACTCCAGTACCACAACCACCGGAGTGCGAGTTCCCTCCCGACGCAAACATTACATACATTCAGGAGTATGACGTCCTGCGAGCGGCTCCCTCCGATCGCACAGCACATTAAAAGGGTTCCAGATGGTTTCACTCGAGTGAAAAGAGGTTGAAAAACGGGGGAAAACCACACACACCCGCCCGTGTGTGTGTGTTGATTTACGAAATTGAATTACCTTTAAACTCCCAAAAAGGCCGCGTTAATCCTATCAATCAATCGCCAATCGGCACTGCTATGGCTGCTGTTGGTGGTGATGCTGCTGTTCCCGTTCGCGTTGTGTTCGATTTTTTGCGGCGCCACTCTGACTCCCGACACACTCGACGACCCCTTCGCTAGGCGGAGTTCCATTTGGTGAAACCGAATGGTGGCTACCTGGCCCGGGATTTAAACAGGGCGTAAAAGGGTTGTATAAGAGTGGTGAACACGGAAGGCCAACTTTTCGCCACCACACACTGCACACACACGCACATACATGCACACACATACAGCTACTAATTCCGATTGGAGAAAAGTTTTCCAATAAAATAACGTTCGAAGCAAATTGAAATGTTTTCCAACTCGTAATTTTACGGATCGGTGCAGGAGTGGTCGTCGGTGCCAGGGCGTTGACGGGGTCGTGGTTGGAGCGCACACACACACACACATACACACGGGTGTGTATGTGTGAAAAATCCGTCACATCCCCGCTCTGGTGAAGCCATTGGCCCCCGACCGTCCTAACGGCGCCATCCATCTACTCGGCGGCTAATGTGTTACGAAAATTTACTTCTCCACTCTCCACGGTGCAGCGCAGAGAGAGCAACGACGCGGAATCAGCATCCTGTCGATGGCAATGACGATCGATCGATTGGAAAAAGCGGAACGGGGAGGAGAAAAAAAAGAGTGTGTTGGAAACATAAACATGAACTGCCACAGAGAGCAGCAGCAGCAGCAACTAACCTTTCATCAACAAAGCATTAAGCGAGTACTGTAGAGAGAGAGGGAACAATTGGTGGAAAAACAGTAGGAGAGAGAAAGAGCGGAGGTGAATTACATGGAGCATAGCAAACAATTCGCGAAACATCGCGAAACATCGCGAAAGGCACCGCGCGGCACCGCAATGAACCACAAACGTGCGGTGGATTGTTTACTTTTGGGCGACGAAAGGACCATCCATTTGGTGGGGGGATTGACGAAAGCGGGAGTGGGGGGGGGGAGTGCCTACATAGCGCTTAAGCGAAAGCCTTTAATGGGATCCCCTTTACGTTTGTTCATTCTGCGTCAAGATGGCGTATCGCATTGGTAGATCTTCGGTTGAAATACTTACATGGAATACTTACACGATGCCAATGCTCTCGAAGGGCTCGAAGGACTAGGATATGTAGCATGGGAAATTACCCTTCCGTGCAACGGAGATGTAAGTCAGCGTTTATACCTAGTAATCAATCGTCAAGATTGATGAGTTTGAAGTTTTGCCTCGCTTCGTCTGGTCGCCGCGGTCCATCGACTTGTTGCGTACGCCGGTCACGCCATCGGGCGCCAGCCGCTAAGCTGTTTGGCATTCCCTTTCCGGTAATAGCGGCCATGAGGCCAGGACGTGCCCGAGAGAACGACGCAAGACGGTGTGAATCAATATTCATTACGACCAGGACTCTTGGTCTAGGCTTCCATTCTGGTGTTACTGCTATAAGACTTCTTCCAGAAGTCGGAAGAATCAGTACAAAAACAATCTACTACTCGCATATTAAGGGGAATGTGTGCTGCAGGAAACTTTCCTTCCAATTCCAATTCCAACAACCACAATGTGATGCACATTGCAGCGACCGCAACAGCAGCAGCAGCAGCAGCAGCAGTACGTAATGAAGAGAATGCTACGACCTGTTGCCAAACAGAATGTTCGTTCGGGCGGTCCTACGGAGTCCATAAATTCGTTTGAAATAGAAACAACGACATCGGAGTCGAGTGACTATTTCCTTGAAAATACCTTAGTACCACCGAACGAATGCATTCCCGTCCTGCTGTGCTCCTGGTACTTTGGTGGTACTTTGCAGAGCATCGTAAGGAGAAGCACCTCTACGGAACCGACCGCTCCATTACTACCAGGTGGCGCACGCTACGATACGCTTGTCTGCCCACCAAGAATGGCGACCATTAGGAACGGTCCAATAGCTTCAGACTCCCGGGTGAGCTTTGGCAAACCACGAGATGGGTTGCAGGAGATTATCCGTTCGCCGCTAGCGAGCGATCCAGCGGAGCGATAGAAACGACGTCGCGGATTGTGGTTGTGCTTTGATGTTGACTGCTGTCGCGACTCCAGCACAGCTACTACTACAACGAAATACACTCATTTCTACTTAACGAGGTGCCACCGAGCGAGGTGGCATTCTGTTGGTAGCTTGCAAGCTTGGGAACAAAAGGGATTGAATTAGAGGATACTTCAACCAACCATGTTATTAGCGCGACCGAAACACCGCCGCTACACCTGATAATTTGATAAAGACGCCAAAGGACGCCGCGGCCGGTAATGAAGTAGAAGCGAAACTTCGAGACCCACCACCTGCCAACGAGCTTATCAATCGTTCCGGGCTTTCGATTTGCTGCGTTACAAGCGTTGCGTTGTCGGGCGTTGGCGAGCCAGTTTGGTAACTGTCAAACTCGGTGGCCACAACAAATCGTCAAACTGAAAATAAAAAAAAAAGGGACAAGCAACAAAACATCAACTCCGAACCGAACAAGTCAACCTCCTCGTCCTCCTCCTCCTCCTGCCATTGTAACTGCACGGGAGTGAAGTGAAGTAACCAATTTTCCTCCCAGCACTCACTGTGCACGAGTGAGCAAAATGGCAAAATTGGAACCGCATGCAACAGACCGATTCCGGTCCGTCTGTCAAACCGGAGCGCACCAGCCAGCACCGGAGAGTGTGCTCCAGACACGAGACAGAGAAAGTTTTCGTGTCCAGCCGGGTGAACGATAATGTTTTAAAGGAGGGGTGGGGATAGCGAGTGTGGGATTACGAGCGCCATGTCGGTGCACTCCCGAAGCGGCACAGTGTACTCAAGCCATTCGAGCTGGCAACTCGTTAATTTAATGCCAAAGTGGTACCGGCGAGAAGCGTGTCGGGCGTTCGAATGACGAATGGGAGTCTATTAGTCGTTTCACTACAAAAAAAATAAATGGTTAGTTTGTTAAATTGTTCACCCCAAAAAAGGATCTAAAAGAATTGATTAAGTTCTGTCGAAATCGAATTGTGTTTCTTTTAGTAAAAAAAAAAAACGACCCCAAAATAAACGAAAATCAAACTTCGGTTCGAACTGATTCTGACCATTTTTGCAGATGAAACTGTTTGAGTCTGAGTTCCCAGACCACCGGAACCAGACCAGAACTACGGCATACGGCAGTAAATAATGAGTAGTTTGTTTTTTGCCTCGTTACGCCGGCTGCCGTCGGAAGATGCGGTCCCGTCACGAACACTCACTGCACCAATTGCAAGTCCCCGCCGCCCCGAAAACTCGTCCGCCTTCTTCGGTGCTGCTCCCTGCACGGCGTAAAGTCGGCGAAACCGATAAGAACGATCCGGAAACATTATGGCAACACATGCAACACACGATCCGGACTAGCTAGACCCGGGCAGCTCATTCCACGCTCACTCCAGTCATCGTGGCCAGTGCCACACAAACAATCACCAGCATTCGCCCTGAACCCGCCTCCGGGACGGACGACGAGACGAGTTTATAATTTGATAAAACGTCAGCGATAAATTAACGTCCGCTTTTGACGTTGCTGAAATGAATCTCGAAAGCTACATGGAGCCCTGGTGGGAGGCTGGCGAACACAACGTGAGACCAGCCGTTTAGCCCGATTGACCCCGGGAATCCTTCTCTCGGTGCTGTAGCGGATGCATTTTAGGCGTGGTGGCGATATCCTCGAGAAGGAGTAGTGGGGGTATAGCTCCCATGGAAGCAACTGCTGGAAGTGAAATTAGTCTCACTTCACGATCGACCAACCAAAGGATTGGACGCAACTCCGGACCGAACCTAGGAGCGTAACTGTAACGCTAGCACTGTGCTAGCACACACATGGACTGCAAGGAGTTATCCGTTTGGTCCGGTTTGGTCTGGAAAAATGGGTTCCCACTTCATAAATACCTTTAACCTCCGGCCTCTCTCTCTCTCTCTCTTTAGTAGCCCCTAATGGGTTGGGATGTGTTTTGCACTTGCACTCGTGGTTTTTGGCTCTGGAAATGAAACTCTCCTCCCGCAGCGAGGATCCGCAAAAGGATTATCTGGGCCCCAAACAGAAGAAGTCTCTTGTGGCATGCGCACCCTGTATGTGTATGATGCCCAGGGTCCTAGGTACCGGGGGGTATCGATAACAATCTGTGACTTTTGAATTATTTTACGGACTTTATCCGCTTAGAGAAAGGTAATAAGTCTCCGGTCCAGTCCGGTCCGGACACACTGGTCCATATCTTTCTTAATTGCTGCAGAACCCAGAACCAGACTGCAACGTGCGACCACAGCGATGCTGCCTGGGTCCGAACCCCAACAAGAGTACCTCTTCATCCATTTTTCCACCGAAGCAACGGGGAGTTTCGGTGCACCATCGGTGGTCTTGCAGCAGACTCGAGCAGAGTCGAGGTTCAAGGGTGCGCCAGTCAAGCACTTGGCCAGTCGGTTAACCTAAAGCCCAACGAAAACCCACCAAAAAGCGTGGCGCTTCATCTCTTCGGTAGGTTGTAACGCTGTAGTTGCTTGTGAGAACCCGGAGCGGAGGATCGTTTGCTGACCCCTTTTATCTATCAAGATTAAGGCGGTGGCGGTGGCTGGGGAAACGTTGACCACTAGCACTTGGTGCGGGGTTGGTACGTACATTTCTATGCTAAATAGGTACCCAAAGCGCTTTGGTGCTGCTGCCGGAAGACATTTCAATTATAAATGTTTTGGTTAAGGTGACTGCACAACGGGGGCTACCGCACAACGAACCGGCAGGATGATAAACGATCGACGCAAGCTTGGCTGGTTGGGAGGGGCGAGAGCAAATTGGGATTTTTCTCTCAAGACAGCGGAAGCGACGTGCATCAGACTCTGACCTAGGATCATTTATGAGGAGCACAAGTTACGTGTACTCCAGATATAATTCCTGGGTTACTTTTTCCTGTTTTTATTATGCGACTTGAGATGAGGTTAACAAGATTGAAATGGCATTCACTTTGTTCATCAGTCACTATATTTATCAGGGCTTAAGAAAATTGAATGTCGTCTTACAAGTCAACGACTGCAAATCATAACGATCATAACTTCTATCTTTATACTATTTGAAGAATTCAACACAGTACATACGGCTCGCCCGTCATTATATATGTTAAAAAAAGAATTCAACACAGTATTATTTATTACATCCATCCCACCGAGATTTCCTCTTGATTTTTGTCTCGTTTTAAATATGGATGCATGTTATCACTTCACTTGTTTCTGTCTTCTGACGATGAAGCAAGAAAACGATTGAAAGTGTTATAGAATTGAAAGTCCAAGGAACCCTTTACGATTACAAGATGCCCGATTAGGAGATGCCTGTAGCAGCACATGAATAAAGCAAAAATGGTCAGGATTATCCGGCTTACCTGCATGTGGAAAGAACTCTAGTAATTGGTTGCAGTGAATAAAGGTGATGCTGAGACTTCAATTCAAATCTCACACTAGCAAAGCCTGATATAATGTATGGAGATCGTTCTACGTGCCAGGAAAACTGACTAATAGAATCTGAAATGCCTGAAAGGACTTATGAATAAAAGTACATTCAAAGAACGGATAGAAATGTGAGGAATTATTGTAAATAACAAAGGAGATAAAATAGTGTTTATAAATAAAGGAGATAGAATATCCGCAAAGTGTAATGGCTTCTAATGACTGCAAATGAAAGCCTCTCCGAAGCGACCCTTTTTAAAATCAATTTTCAGAAGCTCATAGATTTATGAAATCCGAAAGGTATTCACAAATACCTAGAAATCATGGAAACATGATTATTCCGCTTGCAACAGAGTGCCCAAATTAAAAAAAAAACTTTTTATTTGTCCTCATGAAGAAAACAACTTAATTTAATGGTTCTAGGCTAGTATGAAAAGTTCTTTTCCTTTTTTGAGATTTCATTCTCCTTAAATACTCTCCGCTCGAAGCAATGGCTTCTAGATGCAATGCTCAAACCAATGGGCCTTAGTTACAATAACATGGTTCTTGTTAACAACCGCTACAAACCATAGCATTGATCGGAGCTGGCAAGCTACGCAAAACCACACCCCCTCCACCCACCGTTCACACCACCCACAGTGCCTCATTTTCATCCATCTCGCTCACCACCCTCAACCGAGACCCGAGCAACACCTCATACGCTACCCAATGGAGATAGTGCGTGACGTTCGTGTAGACGCCCGGTTTACCTTCGCGTCCACATTCTGGCCATCCGAAGCTAGTGATACCGACCAGGTAGACCACTCCCTCGATGCGTTGCATCAACGGACCACCCGAATCTCCGTCACACGTATCCTGACCACGGGCCCCTCCCGCACAGATGTGCCCATCACCGATACCGTGAGAATTCGGTACCGGGTACACTTTCCTGCACCGTTCCTTGTCAAAGGGCAGCAAGTGAACTGCCTGCAGCACGGGCGTCATACCGTCCGATTCTGTGTACGGAGAGGAGAGTGGAGAGAGTAGGTGATCTCGTATGTCTTTCAGGTAACCGTAACGGAAGCTTACCAAGTGTTGCACCCCATCCAGCAGCCGTATACTCGACAGGAAGGGAACGCACCGACTCCGGCGACTCCAGCAGTGGTAAGCAGATCGGTGCAATGTACTCGCTATACTCCACCGTCTCCGCCAGCTCGATAAGGGCAATGTCGTGCAGGTGAGCGGCCGCATTAACCGCGTACTCGGGATAGAGGGCAACGCGCGTGACGCCATAGTCCTTCCGGCATACCTCACGACCTTCGCCACCGTCGTCCAACTTTCGACAATTTGACCTTCCGCGATGATTCTGGAAGTTCCATTCGCCCAGTCGCACGTACTTGCTGGTACGGGAACACAGTGAGACCGTGACGTCAGTTTTGGGGGAAATGTTCGTTTCATGGCCTACTCACAGTTGCTTCGGTTTGCCGGCACGCGACCGAAAACAGTGAACCGCCGACAGCACGAACCGTGGCCCGATCAACGAGCCGGCACAATTGACGGTTAGCCTGCCATTCCGCTCCTGGAACCGCAACAGCGCCAACCACGGATACTCACCAATCTCACTCTCGGTACCACCGTAGATACGGCTACCGAACTCCGTACCACCACCACACATGGGATCATTCGTTAACCGCGGACAGCAGATCAATGATTGGTGCTGACTAGGCACACCTGGCGCTCCACGGCACTCGAGGTTCTCGAGCCACACGGTGTCTCGGTAGTTGTGCTGCGTCTTGCGCCTTATCAGATACCGGACGTGTTTACAGTGCCGTACCGGAACGCACGCACCAACCAGACCGTCCGGTGTGGTGCACGGTGTGTCGATGGTCGATTCTTCGGGAACGGGAACGCCTAGCACGGAACCGATGAGCAACACACAGCTCCAGCACCACAAGTAACTGCGTCGTGAAGAGAACATTGCGACCAACTGGTTCTGTTGCGTGGTCGAAGATGGTTTTTGTGTCTGAACGCTGGTGACGATGGCCTTAGTCATCGCGTGGATCATCATGTTGTGTGCGTGTGTGAGGGGATTTTGTGAGCGAGCGCAGCTGTGGTTCGAAACCGATAAGCGATATATCATAAGCGGGCGCACCCGTGTTCACAATTGTTGCCCCGGGTGAGTTACACAATTTAATGCACCTTCAGCGCGATTATTCGATGACATTAGAAATGGAGGAAAGGCTAGAATAGAATGCTCTTCTTTTGGATATGTTTAACAATGTTGTTGTCAGAAATGACAAGTGTAGGAGTTACGTTACGCGAGAAGTGTTACGTTACGCAAGGAGAGTATAAAAAAGTCGCGCGATGGGCCTAGCACCAGGAGTCAAGTAAGAATTTAAGACGCGAAAAGAGACTAAATTTGTAGCTCCACAATATATAGCGGACTGCCGCTCCAAAGCTCACAAATTGTCTCGTGATTCCTCCGTTGCAATTTGCAGCAGTTGTTAAACTTCTTATTCTTCACAGCGTATAAATTGCGTACACGAGTGTACGCACGTCGCGATAAGAAGTCAGAGCTTCAATTGAGTCTTGTTGACGCGTTTCTCCTCTGGGGATTACCCTTTTGTACGCAAGTATTCATCACCGAGGGGAGCTAGTTTGGTTATAATATAAAAACCAGCTTGAACTCAGCAGCAGCGTCCATTGCGCTTGTTAACTATTCTCTGATAATTCTGCACCCACATTACCTCGCATTTGTTCCACTTTTCTCTCTACACTCTTTCCCTCGTTTAGCATCGTGTTCGTGGTCGTGGTCGTGATGCCATAATTACGTTCATCAAGATGTTGTTATGAGCTAGTGGTTAGGTTGTGTTGTGTTCGCATCGCAACACAGGACAAAGCATATATTTCTAACGAGAACATCATGCATCACATCCAGCAAACGACCTAGTTCTTTCGAAACCACCATCCACATCACACACACAAACACACACACTCCCGGGAGTCCAGACGCTCGTCGGGGCCGAACCAATTTGCATACATCTGAGACCGTGTTTTAATTAAAACTTAATTGTTACGGTCTGTCCGCCATCACGATGGCGCTGTCCGAAAAACGCGGGGGTTCGGAAACGATGAAATAAGCAGGAAAAGAGCATAGGGGATTGATTACGTAAAAGGGCGAACCATCAAATCATAAGGACAGGGACCGGACCGTTCATCATCACCGGCCGGACCGGACCGCACCGGACCGTCATTCACCATTCACTATCACCTGGGCTCTATCCGTCTTCATCATTTTTGAGAAAAATCCCTTTCACCATCATCACCGTGGGCAAAAGGGGTGCACCACTCGGTGTACACGTGTGTACGTGTACTGCCGTGCCATGCCATGCCATACCGTGACGTCCTCCGCAAACTCCCCAAACTCTCCTGTTGAATGGAGAATTTCATCAAGAGTTCCGGTGCAGCCTGTGCACAAAAGGGCCTTGTGCCGTCAGCGAGCGGCCAGCGCCAGCGGTACAAGTGGTTTGCGGTAATTTGCGAACCTGTACCGCACGCCTTCTGCCTCCCCCCTGTCCTGTGCGTCACCACCGTCACCGCCACCATTCATATTCAATAGGAAGCTCGCAGGGACGCAAAAGGATAAGACTTCACAGAGAGGATGTCCGACTCCGGGGTTTCTGCGTTTATCCCCGGAGCAGCAGTACGCTCTCGTACGCCCTTAAACGGCTAGCTCATTCCGGCATCCAATCATGTTTTAATTCAACTTTATCCCTCGTTAATTGGAACGAACTGAACGATATTTTTTTCACATTCGTTTTTTTTTTTGGGGGAGAGGACCACCAGCAACATCGCATCCTAGTATCGTCTCGTGGGTTTCATTCCCATGACCATCCTCCTGTCTATCAGGAGTTATCTATTTTTTTTTGTTTTGCTTTTCCGACTTTGGCTTTTGGTCTCTCAATCACCAACCTAGGGATTAGCGGGCGGAGGGATGAAGCAGTGTCTAGCCTTCTGCTAACCATCTGAACATCGAAGGGAGAACTACATGGTTCGAAAGTTGGAAAAAAATATATACAGAATGAACCAACCACTCTGCATCCTGCTGATGACCATCAATTTATGATGTTCCCTTCACGTTGGCGGGATTTTGTGTGGTTGGTTGTAAGGAAACTTTTCCGGGAAAATACAACGAAGCATACAAGCATGCATTGGTATTGGGGGAATTCGAGGAATTTCGTATCTTCATAGTTAGGAATTTTCTGTTTATTACACATTGAGCTTTGCGATGTTACCTAGCATGGTTAGTACTAGTTTGCTGCTAGTGGATCATCCTAATTTTCTTTATTTGGTTTTGACCGTTTTTTTCTGGTAGGACGCCGAATTGAAAGATAAGAGCAATAACAAATGCCCCAGGAGCGAACAAATTCAAATCATTGAAGATACATTGAATTCACCGGTCAATTAAAACGTACGCAGTAAGCATTGGTAGTCTATTCCATAAACCGAGTTGAGAATGTTAACGAGCTCAGTCACTTTATTTATCTGTAAAAGAACGTCTCTGTAACTTTATCCATTAAGACTAGACATTTGATAAGATAATCGGTGGATAAACAGGTTGGAGGAATGCTTACTGCCTTTCGCATTACTGTGGATCACACAACAGAAACCTCTTTTATTAGCAATACCGTTTGTAATATTGAGACTGAAGCAGCGCAGAGGTTCTTGATATTTCGTGTAAGGTGTTCTGTGACTTTTGTTTGAAGTATGCCCGCTGGTTAGTGAGATTAGTGCTGTTTATGCTCGATCTGAAATCGAATCCATGAAAGGTAGCAACGATTTGTATGGGCGACCCCCATTCCCGAGGACTGAGGGGGTACCAACTATGACTATAGCACTCGCCGGCCTCAAAAACCTGTGTATACAAAATTTCGTGTCAATCGGTTCAGCTGTTCTTGAGTTATAAGCGAACAAAGGAATGGTTATTTTTTCCCGGTACATTCTGAAGTTGATAAAGTGGTGGATTTAATGATTTTGCTTAATACACTTGTTTTACATTTTTATTTTAAATCAATGTGTACAATTTAAGTTTAAAGTTTAAAAAATCGGTCTAGCAGATTTGATACTACGATGGACACAGACTTCGAATGCATTAGTATGGGTTTAATATTGGTTCAAATTTGTTACAAAATAGTCTTGAAGCGTCCAGCATCTCAGAAAAACAATGCTAAAAATATGTTACCATAGCATTATTAACTATGTCTGGTCACATATTACAACTTAACGGTTATAAAACTACCACTACATCTGAAACGTCCCCGTACGGTTGAAAAGACCGCCTGATGGGTTGTTGTGGCGAACATCTTGTCTTACAAAAGACAAGACAGTAGATTCCTTGGCAAATCGACTGATAAGCAGTCTTACCATTTCATCCCCCATTGTCTTTCTCCTTGCTGTAAATTCTTCTTCAACGCCTCACTTACTAACCAAACAAACGCTCCACCCTACGCATGTGATTCCCTCCTTCTTGCAACGGTACTTACGCCATTCCTTGAGAATCCTCGCTTTCTCGAAATGTTAATTTTGAAACGATTGCTCGGCGGTTGCCGCACCGTGGAGATAAGCTTAGCAATAAGAAGCCGGAACATCGCTCGTATCGTGTTTATTCAGTGCGGAGCATACGGCATTGTTTCGACCTGTGACCTTCATTAAGCAAGTCAATCGCACCACCTCGTCGATGGTAACAATGCTGTAACATAATCCTCACATACCCCACCACATCCGTACCACCACCATAACCGCACCGATGGAAGGGATGAAGGGGAATGTAAAACTGACGATAAGGCTTTCCACAAAAGAGCGTGAATACGTCACGTTAGGCGTGAGCGATGGATGCTGCTTGCTGACTGTAACAATGGAAGCGTCGCAAAACAATGGCCTCATGAGTTGATGTTAATATGCTCGTATGCTTAAATCTTAATCTTTAGAAAAAAGAAACGAATCTTCCTAATTTCCACCTCACCTGACCGCACAACAATTGTCCAGTAAGGGTTTCCAGGATGATAAAGCATTCAGAAAAAAGGTCATAAACCATACACCATACAGTTGAAGCTGCTAAACGATGCTACCCCCGGCCGCCGAGGACGATGGAGCACGAAATGTGAATAATTTCTCGCGCTTTTCCCCTCTATTACAATGCGCCTGGCTGCCTTTAGCTACGGCCGTCCGAAATGCAATATTTTCGCAAAAGTACGTGCCCCGTTCGAAAATTGCTTTCATTTCTGCGCTGCTACCGTTACCGCTGCCGCTCCTAGTCGCGTGCCCTCGCGTTGATCACCGAAGGTGAAATCGGAATATTAACCCCCGGGCCGGCCTCGTAATGAATAGACGTTGTGTTTCGCGAAGAAAACGGATTATCACCGGACCTCCGAGCGGCCGGCAATGAAATGTAAGAGAGAACGAGGAAAGGCGGGGAACCTTCGGCTAGCGGTAGGGATGATGAACGGTGCGAACGGGGAACAACAAGCGAGGATAACACGCTCCCGGGGCAGCTGAGGGAGACCAATGAGCAGTCCGAAGGGAGGGCGAAACGCATGGGGTCCAGGCATGAGGTCTAGGAGTAGAAAATTGCCTCATTTAAATGTGTCTACAGCTCGGATTTGAATAATTTATTTCCGAGCGTCGAGACGAATAGCAACAGCAGCAGCAACTTGAATAATTGCAAAGCACGGCCGCACGTAATCAGTTGGTCCCGGATTGGTCTCGACTGCTTGGCAGACGTGAAGAAGGCTCCCCCGGGCTGGATTTTGGGGAGGGGTTCCGATATTACAACAAGTACCTCATCAGACCCAGCAGGATACTGACTCTGTGTTGGCGAAAGCACGCCCCGACGCGCCCTGACACTGATGCTCTCCTTGCTTTCCTGGAGAGTGCTGTGACAGAAATGCTTAATTTCTTTGCGTTCGCTCGTCCATTTTCATCGACAGACATTGGTTTTTTCTTTCTGTTTTCTGCTTCTACTCGCTCTCTTTCGCTACAGCACTGGCCACGTGCCCTATCGCGCCCTTCTTTTTTGCGGATGCGTCGTCAAGGCCTTGCCTTCGGGCACACTTCCGGTTGACGATTGCTGAGAGCGATTATGTGCGAATGGTGGAAGGGATAAGGACTGGGCCCGTGATGAAGATCGCACCGGAAATTCCTATTATGACCGAACGAATTAACACGCTTGCAATCGTGGTTCGCGCCTCCAATGCAGGAAGTGTTGCTCGCCAGGAATACAAATGCCACTCTTCCTACCTACCCATTTCTAGGCACCCATTCTTATCTGCGAACTGTTAAGCATGGCACATGATGGCTGGAGTGCTGTAGTTGTATAATAGGAAGCATTACGTACGCATCATATGCGTTCGTAAAAGTATCGTTTTCCTTTCCAAAGGGACGACGAGCAGACGAGTCAGGCTCAAGAAAGATTGATTTTCCGCCTAAAAAATGGGAAGGAATATTTTCCCACCCAACAGAAGCAAAATAGCAATCGTAAAGGCAATCAAATGAATCGCTCGATGGACGAGAAGGCCACGATGGAAACGGAGAAAACGCTTCTCAACTTCTGCTTTCGAGCAGCGAACGGCTGGCCGGTAAATATGGACGAGCTAATTACAACACGATTATGGTGCCATAAATCAGCAACAACACCGACACCATCGGGCATCAAAATTAAGATAATGCTGGTTCGCAAAAGGAGCGGACCCGCAACGGTACCGCAGCTGAAACATTAGAAGGGGATGAAAGCAACATTAAACAAAAATGAAAATGGTCGACCACCGCTCGCGTGTCCGTCGGCTGATGATACTCGAGACACCCACTCCTTCGCCTGCTTCTCCCATCGTGTTCTCCCGCGCCGGAAGCAAAAGGTCGATTGCTTAATAGGCAACCGGAAATGGCGTGAAGGCAACGGAGGAAGAAGAGGGACAGAGAGAAGGGGGTTAACAATCAAGCGACGGTTGGTGGCTGGTTCCCAATAGTATCTTCTCTTTTTTTTCCCCGCTTTTGCATTTTGCCCTTTGCCGTCTGAAGATGGTGGATTCGCGACCGTCGTTCCCAACCCAACACCATTCCCTTTTATGTTGCTTGACTTTTCCAGCATCCTTCTTCTGGGCTCCTTTCTTTTGCAACTTTGTTTGAGGGAGCAAGCTTTCCCTCATTGGCCTCGGATGCATCGGTCGTTATGCAGAATCGTGGCTGTTAGGGTGGAAGAGAGGAAGCGAAACCAAGACTAGATAGAGGTGCTTGTGGCCACGGGAATAGCACCATGAAGGAAAGAAACTCGGTAGCGCGCTACCGACGCAGCACTGCCAAGCATTAAGTGGGAAACAATTGCAGATGCGTCTTTTTACGTCTGTCCGGTTCTTGGAAGAGGGTTTTATTCTTCCATTTCTTTTCGGTTTTTTTCTTTCGTTCTGTATCCGCCGTCTTTACGAGATGATTGTTTGAATGATTGTGTGACAAATGAAGTGGATGGATGGATGGATGGATGGTTGGTTGGAAGGAGAAAGAATTATACGATTTTTGCGCCAACGCCAGCATCGCTTCGGATGCAGCCGTTCCACGGTGGCGGATGTTCCAATCCATTTGAGCTGCGAAGCATATTTCCGGCCGGGCATTAGATAGATGGCGATGACATTGCTATGTTCTGCGATGGGTCACGGGGTCGATCAAGCACTTTTCGGATCGGTAAGAGCTGCTGCGAGTCCTTAGAACGATTTTTTTTTTTGTTGAATGGTGCATCTTGACCGAATTTATTAAATTTTAATGGTATTTTTATGAGTAAAGCTATACGTTTAATGTTTTAAAACATGCCGCGCATAATGTGCCCAGTTTAGATGAAGAATAATTGAAACTATTTTGTTCTATGGCTCACGTGAACAATAATATCAAACTGCTGCTTGCTATCAAGAACAAAGCTTAATGTTCGTAATACAGTTGGCATGTATTTCTCTTTGCTTAAAAATTGTCCAAGGAGAGAGTTTTGCAATTGTGATATTTCGCGAAAAGCATTAGTGTGTTCGTAATAAACTAAAGAATGACATATTCCAAATTTTTTATTTTATGTATTATTTAAAGATCATATAGTATATTACATAACCGCTTCCGAGTGATGTCAACGGAAGTGCTGTTTCATTATGTGCAATATTTTAATATTTAAAAGGCCGTTAGTGTTAAAAATGTGATAAATATAGTTAAAAACAGGAAAGTTATGTGCTTAACAACATCCGTGATTTTTCACTTACAATCCGTAGAAGAACGTCCAAATAAAGTAATGCTAAACAAGCTCTGTAGAAAAACTGTTTTTAAGCTATTTAGTCGACTTCCCTTATGAATCGGTTAAAAAAATACAAAAGATACGCAGCATAACTCAGTTGAGCAAATTTACTGTTTCTAATCGATCCTTTAAGCAAACTGTCTGCTGATGATTGTAATTGATTTGAATTGCAAATTGAAGCTCACACTTCGCCATACTGGTGACCCAAATACATATCCAAGGTAGCATGCGATAGCGATTCTTTAAAAGGATTACCATATAATTGACTTAAAAAAGTCGTTTTCGTACTGGAAAAAAACAACAAACTCCACCAAAACACCACTTAGCCCTTAACAGCAAAAGGACAGAAACGCGAAAGACCTTAATCCAGAGTCTGACATTCGTACCGACACAAAAGCCCTCACACTCAACCCCAAACATATCGAGATCGGGCAAACCTCCGTCAGGTAATTGTGTGAGCATTTGCACAGCTCATTCGACCTCGACTTTTAAAAACATTTTCTATGCTACCTGTCACGAGTGTTAAGGGTAGTGGCACTGTTCCGCTGTGTATATATGTGTATGTGCTGATCGTGTGTGTGTGTTCGTGTGTGAGTGCTGATAACAAGCGAGAAATGTTAACCTGCTGGGAATCCAGAGCTCCGGCATCAATGGCTGACAAGGACGTAGCGATGGTCTGACGGGCGGTGGTGCCAATCGTCACGGGAGTTGGGGTTGGGTTGTGTTTGCGGTGGAATGGAAAATGGAATGGAAGCACTCTCGATGTGCCAGAGAAGGTAGGAAATATGAATTTTTCATCACATCCATTCATTTCCATATTCCAGCATCGAAGCATAAGCAGTCGAGTACGGCACGGTGCCAACTATCCTACCCTAGACTAGCGATACTATTGCGTTGCCTAGCATGACCAAAAACCTGCGGCTTCACTCTGTTTTCCCTTTAAAATCCATCCCAGACCCTCGTCCCCGAAAAACATCAGACACGCTTCGAGCTCATGCAA
Source organism: Anopheles darlingi (assembly GCF_943734745.1). NCBI lineage: Eukaryota > Metazoa > Arthropoda > Insecta > Diptera > Culicidae > Anopheles > Anopheles darlingi. Next base: position 21,524,003 of record NC_064875.1, read on the forward strand.
GAGTGAAATGCCGAAGAGTGGAAGTGTAAACCAACCTCAAAACGAGCGTAAAGCCCGTTCCACAGTACTCTTCAGTGCATTTCCACAGTGTCTAGCACTATTTGAAGATACAAGCCAAAGGCAGAATAGTGCCCAACCATCGCTTCACCACTCGCCACTGACCAGATGTTAATTTTCGGTCAGTTGGCGAGAGATCTGACGTCTGTCGCTGTTCAACGGCGAACGACTACTGAACTCAGCTTTGCGAAGGATCATGATAAAGGGTTTATGTTAAGTGTGCACACTATTCAACTAGCTAATTGATGACATCAATAATTAACTGGCCACTCTAGACGATTCGCCATCGCGACTTCCACGATCACGGGGCGCGACTGAGGGTTTAGAAATTCAAATCTGTTTCTAGCCACGGCTCAATTTTGGAAGATGTTGACGCCTGTGGTGTACTCGAGCTTAGCATTTAAGGCGAGCACCTTAGTTCTAAGAATAAAGCGTGTTTGGATTTAGCCTTCTCCCAAAAGTTCCAGGAGAGCTCACTGTGCGCCAACAAGAGAAATGAGCTTGCTGTGCAGTGAATGCCTCAACCCAAAATAGCTACCAACGCACCTTAGCAACCATTGCCTACTGCTTCACATTAACTGTTTCTTGTCAATTGGTTCGGTTGAAGAGAAAAATCGATGAAAGACTAACGCCAAGTGACAACAGCAACACACCAGGGAGCAACATTAGGCAACATCTCCTGTGAAAGGAAGTGTTTCGATGCTCCTATGCCCCCCCCCCCCCCCCCCAAAAACCCACTACAACACCTCGGGTGTGAACAATCTCTTTCTCCTCGTCTACCACTCCTCGAAACTGGTTGGCTTCTTCCTTGGCCGAAAGGGATTCTGAGTGACAGTTGGCCGATTCGTACGTCCTGATGTCCTTATCCCTAACGCCCGAGGCCGCTTTGTTCGAGATCGATTTCCCGAATTCGCCGGATGTGCCTGCTATCGAGCGGATTTGGTTGAAAGGCTTTTCCTTTCGGTGTAGGCCACGTGGATGGAGACGGAAACTGCTCTTCATTTCACAGACCCCAGCAAACCCGGTTTGGATCTGTTTGAAGTGATTGAGGTACGGATATGTGTGTGTGTGTGTGTGTGTCTGTGTGGAATGACTTTTGATTTCGAAGCCCCGTCGGTTGTCACATGTTGCTGTCGTTTTCTCTCTTTCTCTTTCTCAGAACAAAAGAGAGAGAAAGTGAGAACTTGGCTAAAGGATGAACCAAATTCTATAAATCCCATTCCTCGCTACCCACCACAGTGAACCCTTTTTCGCCTCTTTCTCGGCGCTGATGTCTGTCAATCTTCTCGCAGGTTGAGAACGGATGACACCTCCACGGAAATCGGAGCGACGAAAGATGCGAATGACGTTCTTATACGAAGGAATATCTACAACTTACGGACATTCAGAGATTCGGCTTCTACCTCCAGAACCGAAGCGAAGCGAGACGAGGTGCGTGCGTATGCTAACGAAATGGCGCCGGCCTCTCCGAGGGCTGGCGTGCTGGATGAGCTTTTATCTTCTTCGTCTCAGTTGATTCAATCACCATTCCCATACATCACGCCCATAATCCTATCGATCAAAGGAGTCACTTCCGATTATGTGCTCTCGTCGGCCGGCAGACAGACCAAGGATAAGGTCAGACGGACCGGGGGAGGGCCACGGGGTGCATACCGTGTGCACAAGCGAAATCGAAAGCAAAAGTGGAAACGGAAGTCGTCTTATCACCGAACACCGGCCGACCCCTGCCATTCTGCTTGGGGGGGGGGGGGGGAAGGCCATCTGTTGAGCTGGGGCACGAGATTCAATCCCCGCAGCCGGTACCCCGGGTATGCTGACCGGGATCATGACAAATACTAAATTTCCTCCAGCTTGTTACCAAAGGACCACCGGAACCGGTCACCGGCCAGCAGTTCTGTCGTTCTCGTGGTTCTGGAGCACGGTGCTGAAAATGGTCCGAGCGTGTCGTGCTGCTGAACCGTACCGATTGTGGAGGAGACTTGGCTTTAATGGCTTTTAGTGTCCATTTACCTCGATTAACATCTGCCGCGGATGAGTTTATGAAGATTGATCAGTGTTCACTGGTACCGCGTGTGTGGCTCAGTGAAAGTTGCTCGCTCCTGTGGCGTGGATGGACAGTGGTTGCCACTCCTGAATGCCGTATGCGTTCCGGACATTATGAAACTATACGGTTAGTATTGCATTTCAACCTTGGGGTTTTATCATCATTTTGGCAAAGTAAAGTTGGAAACAATTGACGGCATTACTCCACGTAACCACCAAAGTTGAAAATGGTCAAGCATCTGCTATGATATCCACCTGACAGTGTTGTCCATCACCATTGATGGACATGTGCCAACGATATTTAATTCACAGATTCGTAAGTGTCACACCGTTACGAAAATGCGAAATCACTGCTCCAAGCTGTAGCGTTTCATTTGTGACCAATTTGCTGATAAAAATGAACCATTTTTCTAGAACCGTTAAAACCCGAAAAAGCGTCAATTATTCGCCAGCTGATGAAATGCACTGTCAAACAGGGTTTTGTTCGTTAAAATGGAGATTCTGTTACTTGCAACATCACATTAGATTTATTTTATTCGGTTTCCCATTTGTAAATTTAGTATTAAATTGTGGTTTGAAGCTGTGGTTCGATGATTGAAAAGGATTTTAAAAAATAGATGACAAGGCACGCTTCTAATAATATTCATACCTTGCATATTAAATAACTGTGCTCGTTAGGCGTGCTGATATCATCGACACGGCGATCTCATCGGACTGAAAAATATTCAGTTTATTTTTTAACAAGGCCTTTGCACAATTTTAACACATTCATGTGTGTAATTCAACACGATTACAACATTAAAAGCATAATAAAATCAATTAATTTTAAGTGGCAAATTGCATATAACAACTGCTATGCAGTAATTCTGCCAATTATGATGACAGAAAAGATCCATTCAATCACAACCGAAACCGAGAAATGTCGGCTGAATGACATTGATATTGAGCTCTGCAGCCACTCGTGCAGTCCATTCATAGTAGTTCCGAGGAAATTCTGCCAGCTGCACCTTCACCCTCCTTTGCTACACATATGCTACCCATAAATGCATCCCATATCCATCCATCGACAACCAAATCATGGCAACCGACACCAACGGTTGGTTGCATAACATTCCTATTAGATCCGTATAAAAAATGAAAAAGACTCTCTCTCTCACACACACACACACACACACACACACGTATAGAGTGTGTACTGACAGCACGTAATCGGATTACTTAGTGTAATGTTCATAACCACTAAACGGATGATTCTTGTAATTGTCCACCGGTTTGGTCGAATGATGAAGGGGCGAGGGAAGCGAACGAGATGTGTGCCGTCTGTCTGCTGTCTGTCTGCAAAAAAAAGACCCATCCTCCCATCCAGCCACTCGTCTCATAGAGCGGTCGAGAAGCGTCGAAAGGGTTTTGGCGAACAAAAGGCGAGGAAAAAAAAGGGCAAAAGAAAAAAAAGGGGAAAATCAATCCACGCGCTTCAGTCACGCGCTCGCGCGCTGAATGGCAACCTCGCATGCTCGCGGCCAACTATGCACTGCACCATTCATTCCGCCATTACATCAGCTCGCACGGTAGCGGCCTCCGTCTCGGGCTGCCTCGTTAAGCGTCTAATTGAAATTTAAAAGCGAGAGGTTTGAGCGGAAACGCTGGTTGCTGCGTCTGGTTGCGTTTTGCTGTGAGGCACTTTACCGCATGGAAGCCATTTTCACCGTCCCCAGTGTTTCGGTAGCTCATCAGCAACAGCCCCGTGGCAGCGGCTGTTGTTGCGAGGCGTACTAAAAATGGTCGCTCGCTGCCTGTTCTTTCATTTTCTTTTTTTTTTGTTTTTCTCGCTAAACTATAATTATGCAGACTGCCAGCTCGGGAACCATACGCATTGCCACACTACGGGGTGGGTGCCAGCCTTTTTTGATGGGTTTTTCCCGCTAGATTTGGAAACTCCCGGAACTACTGCGTACCCACGTGCTGCAATGTGCGCGCGCGTATGCCACGGACGGATATGACTCGAAGGCGAACCATTTTTTTTCTGGATTTCATCATTTTTGTTCTACTCTTTTATTCGTTCACAAGCTCCTATTTGGTATGTAGTCACTACCAAGGGACATAGAGCAAGAAAGAGAGAGAAAAAAAAGGAGAGCGAAAGAGAGAGAGAGAGAGAGAGAGAGCGAGAGAGAGAGAGAGAGAGAGAGCTTCATGGCCCTTCGAAAGAGGTACATCAATTAAGTGTTTTTAATGTTCCACATCACGGCGCGAAAGCGATTCGTCCGGCAACCATTTTGGGGGAGGTATGCGCCTCGGCGTGCAACTGTCCCTGTCCGGCGCGAATCACTTAACATTCCCTCCATTTCGCCAGCACTTGCACGGTACCGGGTTTTTGTTTACTGGCATTCATTTCCTGGCATTCTCCTGCCATTCTTTTAACAACGCAACGTCCGCCACGGCCACACGGTACTGTCCACCAAGAAACTGACTCCCGGGAGATACGAAATAGGTACGAGGAGCTAACGCAAAACGGGGAAGTGAAAAACGAAGCAGTGCGAGTGTACCCGGGGGTTTGTTGCCGGAGAATCGTTTTGCATTTTTCGCGCAAAATTAATGCGCGTGCTCGGTGACGGCGCTACAACCCACCAAAGCAGACGCAACACTGGCCAGAAATGCATTTCGTGGAGCAAGCAGAAGATTCGAGTGCAACCCGAATGCTGCTGCTGCTGCTGCACTCACTGCTGCGGGGATTGGGGGCCCGCTCTCAAGTCCCCGAATGGGTTTTGTGTGTGTGTGTGGTTTTGAATTGAATTTGAATATATTTTTCGGGCACAACTTTCGGCCGCGGCGCAATTCATCTTTTATCCATTTTGCAATCTCTGCGTGCCAGATGCGAGCGCAATGCCGAGCGCTTTCGGTTTTTTTTTTCGACTCTTCTCTTTTCTTTTTTGCCACTTTTTTTTTGTCAGAGCCCCCCATTTGCGCTTATCCTCAACATCGCTCCACACAACCACTCACTGGCTGTGTCTCTGTGTGCCGGAGGGAATCTGCATTTGCGTGAAGCGAATCGCATTCGTTCGCTTGTTTTGAAGAACTTTTTTCCCCACCCGGAACGTGCACTTGTTGTTGCGTTTGTGCCGAAAACTTGAATCCACAATCTGCGGGCCGCCCAGTTTAGAGATGCGCGATTCGGTTCGGCATTCCGGCACACTCGAGGATGCAGCACTCGAAACATACTTTTTGAAACTCACGGGATGAAATGATTAGAAATGGTAATCGGTTGCCGTTGATGCTACTGCAGCCTGCCTGCCACGGTTCCTAACTCGAATGTTCGGGATGTAGAGCAGAAGGAAATCGATAAAATGAGGAAGCGAAACAAGTCGCATCACATCCGATCGGTACTCTGTGCAACCACTCCCCTCAATCGTAACGCATAAAAACGTTTCTCATAACTATGGCATCATACATGATGCCGATGATGTGGATGATGATGCTGCTGCTGCTAAGTGCACCCACTCGAAACAGAGGGAACCCCCCCCCCCTCCATTCGCGCTTTTGTGGCCCAAGTGCAAGGGGAAGTGCAATCGAGCCTCCATTTTGTGTGTAACGATCGGAAGCAAGCGGTGAACCGAAACCGGTAGTTTGCGTTTGCGGGAAACACATCCCGCTCCTGGGACAATGCGTAAGGACCGAAAAGGACCAAGGGGTCGAAAGCGAGGAGAAGAGGAAGGGAGCAGCAAAATCAAGTGCCGGATGTTGACTTCCCGTTTCCAGGCGGTCCAACGAACCAACCGGATGGTACGGTTTGGTTAGCATAGCAGCAGCGGCAGCATCAAAGGGCATCGGCCGGATGTATCAATTATGTACACACGTACCGGGGCCAGAATGGTTAGGCTGTATGGTTGCCACCGATGGTTGCTGCTGCTGATGATGCTGAGACGATGAAGGACGTTGTGGTGGTGGTGGTGATGGTAATGTTGTTGTTGTTATTTTTGAATGGTTCATTTGAAGTTCCATCGCACGGAGTAACAACGAAGTAACCCTTCGGAGCAAGCTGGCCAAAGGGGTTTTTGGGTGCTGGATGATGGAATAGGCGTTAAAGATAAAGTTATGTGAAGACTGCTCAGAGGACTGGACGGAATAATGTACTCAGAATAAATAGTTATCGGATACTTATTAAAAATGTTTCATTCTGGCATCGTTTCTTTAGAGAGCGAGATCAATAATATTTCATAACCATTAGTAAAAAGTAGGTTTCATGTTTGCGTTTCTCTAAAGAATCGCTTTTTATACTACACATACATTTGATTAAAAAATACAAATCCAATCCATTTATAATATTAGCAAGCTGGAAGTTAAAGTCTTGCGGATATTCATGAATGAATGAATGATATTTTTTCGTAGCACCAAGTTACTCGGTGACTCCAGATTGCATATCTGGTACTTAAAATTCTATGCAATAAGTAAAATACTATAGAAGAAAATTCTTCGGAAATGATCAATATTAGTATGATATTGTATAAAACGTTAATTTTCTTTAAGCGAAATGATAATTTTTAATTTTCTTGTCTATAAACCAATATGATACTGAACAGGTACTTTTACGCAATAATTTAAACATTTTGCTCTTCAAAATCCAAATAACCTATTTTATATCCAGCTTCTTAGATACGTTAGAATTCGAAACATAGGTTCATTTGTGTTATCTCAAAATGAACTTACTTCTTAAATTCGATTCCAAATTCTATTGCTGAAAGTCTCAACCGTTCTGTTCGTAAACTGTCACGCATTGACAATGATATGATCTATGTTATGTCTGCCTTATCTGACCAAGTAACTTGTTTTCAATCGTTAATGTTTGACAATGTTATCTATTGTACGCTTGACCTCACATACAATTGTTTCTTGAAAGAAACGTAGTGTTTCTAGAAATTCGTAGAAATAAATAAATTATAAACTAAACACTTCGCAATAAATTCTCGAATAATATTATCCTGCTTCTGTAAATAACACTGTAAGCTATCAGGAAGAGAGCCTAAAACCTCCGAGGCAATCAATGTCACGCCTCCTCCTTCTTTCTGTCCACTAAACAGCCTTAAGACAATTCAACCATCCCGAAAACACTCGACCCCAGCTTGATTGACACTCCTTTGCAGGCCCGTATCAGCGTAAAGCAGCTTCATTGCAACAGTTCACCCCTGACATATGATAGCATCTGGTCGTGACTTAGCAAACGATCCACGAAACAATGTGACACATCCAGCACGAATACCATAAAACAAACAAAAAGAAGAAAGATCAGAGGAGGCGACTAGCACCCTCGGGCCACACTAATTATCCGTCAATCAGTGACATTGACAAGGGGACAAAAGCCAACCGATGGGATCGGTGACAACGAAGAAGGCTTAAGATCACGACATTCGCATCTGTCCGGCTCGACATTCGAGGAGATATAAATCTTGCCGTGCCAATGGAGCCGATTGAGCGAGAATCGGAATCGGAATTGGTCGGTCTAATTAAACGTTCCTTCACTGATTTGTCACCGCTCGTTAGCGCCAGCTTCCGTCTTGGAGATTGTCTGTCTGCCGGAGGAGCGACGGCATTGACCAATCAGCAACAATAATTGAAGGATATTCACCGTTCACCTTTGGTGGTCACCTCTTTGTTTAATCATTCCGGGAATGTTCCGCAAGATGGATTCCATGCATAATTCATGCCAAGACCTCGCTTGCTATCCGATTGCATGAGAGCATAATTTTTTGCTTTTCAAACGCAACATTATGCTACCATCTGGTTACCCTGCATGATTGCCGTTTGCTCAACCTACGGCATGCCAGCTCATTACAACAAATCATCCCCCTGAATAGAGGTGGCCAACGTCTCGTATGTGCGTGTGTGTGTGAGTGCGAATGCTGATGATTGCTTTGCGCCGTTTTCTTTTAATTATGCCGCTCATCTTGACCACACAACAGCACCTGCGTGATTAACGCGGTGGCTTCAGTGAGCGTAAATGAAGCATTAAATGAAAACTTCATCCCTCCGCCAACTCAACCCTCAACTAGCTGCCCGCATCAACCGAGTACGCTTTCCCACTGTTGTGTTATCTCTTCTCCGTTCACCACAACACACGGACACACAAGCGCTATCGCGTTGAACGTTTCGTTTTTACGCTAATTTAAGCACTAATGTAATCACCGGCAACGGTATCTACTGCAGCAGCAGCAGCAGCAGCAGCATTGGCATCAACAGCAAGCACCGACGCAAGTCACTAATCACGAACGAGCGAACGAGAGACGAAGCGGCAGCCACAGGAGCAACGATGTGCCGGTGTTGGCGCATTACGAGCCGGAGCCCAAGCACCAAGCTTAATTCATATTCCCGGATCCATCGTCCGGATCTAGACCCCAGGAGCTGAGGTCCTCGCTAGCACAATTTCGCGCACCCGAATTCGGACCGCACACGACGACAACGTTGCGCCACGCACCCGCGGGGTATAATAAAAATTTTATGACCCTTGACGCGGTAGCATCGCACCACGACAGCTACTGCTACACCGGAATACGCAAGCACCACAGACACAGAGTGAGAGAGAGAGACACACAGGAGAAATAAAGAAAAAGGAGAGAACAGCATTCCTTCACAGAATGCCTCCCGTAAGGTCCCGGGCTGGCTCAATCTGTACACGATCCGGCACATCCCAAGGCCGGGTCGGAGTTTGAGCTGATTGGCTGAACCGAGCTCAAAGCGAGGCGCACTGCACACGGCGCTTGATTTATGGTCCGGAATTAAATCCGGTGCGAATGCTGCGAATGCTGATGGAATGGCCAGCCTGAGGATGCCAGCCGCGCTACTAGCCTGGGAACAGAACCGTACTGTCTGGCGTTTCTAGGGTTCCGCTTTTCTGCGGTTTCGCTACCTAATTCGTACCACGGTTTGACCCCGGTTCATTAGCATTTTTGTGATATCCCGAGTCGGTAGCGCAGCGGAAAGCTCGATTAAAAAGCTCTCAGCACACGACGAAACCACCCCTATACACACAGACACACGCACACAGCGTTAACGGGAAGCAAGAAGTGAAGCTTCGAGAGGCATTCCCGGATATTTTCGTTTCTTGTGCTCCGTTTTTTTTTTCTTTGAGTTTGCATCATCCCATCGTCCGTTTCTGTTTCCTTTTTGTTTTTATTTGTCCAACCGCTCAACATCAACATGCGGAAAGATTAGACGGAGAGATGCCACCAGGCCCGTCTACCACCCTAGAAGTGAAATGTTGCTGATCGGCGTATCATTTGACTTCGGCGGAAGGCCCGTGGTTCCCGGTTACCGTGAATTATGCCGACTTTCGTCCTCGCCATTATCGAGCTAATGGTCAACGCATCAATGGACCGCGGGACCGAAACCGCTGGCCTTAGCATGATCCCGTAACTTCGTTTCCATTTCGGTTTTCGACGATTCCGATTGATGTCAATGTACGTTCGGTGTGATTTGCCGTGAAATTCATTCGACGAGCGATGGTCCGCAGAAGCAGATATCCACTTATCTATCTTTCCAGTGGAAAGTCGGAGCGGATTAAGCTGCCACCGTTAAATGAGTCGTGAAGGATCGCCGGATCGTCGCCATCGTCCAAGACAACACCTGCCTTGCCTTCTCTGCCTCGAAGCCCCCGAAGTGATTTGGGGAAATATTTATGTTTATCGTCTTTTCGGCTGACTCGACGCCAGACTCGGGGACCATCGTTTGGATTTTATAATTGGAAACCACAATCACAAGGCACCACAATGGGCCCCTTCACAGCACGCCTCATTTCATTATTAAAATGTGAGCGACGCAGCCGAGATATCAATTTGATGAGGAATTTTCGCTCGGAAAAAGATTTCCTCCAAATTGGATCCGAGATCGTGCCACGCGCGAATATTTGCGTATCAAAAATGCACACGAGAACACCATATTTACTTTGTTTTTCCTCTCCCCCGCGGTGCTGGTAATTAATGAGAATCGATTTCATTCCGGCTGAATTCCATCAAACACTCGGCACACGTACTTCCAAGCCTCTCACAAAAAAATGAAGGTAAAGAAGACCAAACGAGCGAGGTTAATGAACGCACATGAACGCAACGACACAAAAAAACGAAGCAAAAACAAAACCAAAAATGGCGCAAATAATGTTTACATTACCGCCACGTTACGGGGCTCGGGAAAGTTCATAAAAATTGAAAACAATTCGTCACCGGCGCATCAACCGACTTTTGAGGGTGGGGGCGGGAGGGGGTGGCCCAATTCACGGCCACTCAACCCTCAACCGTCCCCCCTTTTACCACAGAGAACTTCTCTCGGTGAGTGTATGTTTTATGCTATCCGTTGCTTTTTGTGTGGATGCTCCTCCTCCAATCCTTCCAATTGGGTGAAACATGAAACATGTTTCACTCGCTCTACACCGCGGATGGAATGGCTGGTTGGCTGGTTGGTTGGCTGGCGACAACCTTTGGCTTCCGGTGATGGAGTCATTAACGTCAGTGTCGTTAAAATAATTATGGAATTGATTTATTGTACCCATTACTGTTAATACGTTATTAATGCAACGGCAATGGAATGCTGGACCTCGCTCTCTGTCTCTCGGTCTACTCGCTCTCCTCGCCAGGTTCGATCCGTTTTGCTGGCGCTCTTCATGGCATAGCAGCCCATGCGCGACATTGGTCAGCTATGCAAAAATGGGCAAAAGAGATCGATTCCATCGATTTGTATTTGTTTGTTTGCAATGATATTGTAATTCAATGATTAATCATTGTGTTCGGTAGCGCGGTGGTGCGCTTGAAATGCATTTCAAAAAAGCATCCAAAGCAGCAACGACCACCTGAAATGAAGCTATTAAGATGAGTAATGGCCACACGAATCCAGGCCGCTTCCGATCCGTGCCAGTGTGTTTGGTGTTGGCGTTTCATTAAACCGGTCTGCTACCGGCTGTCCGTCCAGTCCAGGTTCGATCGCCCGAGAGAGATGCAGCACCATTAATGCGTGTCACGATACGTCTACCTGCGTATGGCTGCGAAGGGCATCCTCCTTCTCCTTTAAATAAATAAACAAACACAAAACCCCCGAATGACCAACGGGAACGCGAGGCTTCTCTCTCTCTCTCACAGGGCCGAGCCGAAAGTGGCCGCAACGCGGTGTTTGCCCTGAACGGCGAAATGCACCAGCAAATGTGCATTATGTAGCGTTGCAGCGAGAGCATCCTTTGCTACTGCTGCATTCACGCCGACCCCCCCGGAACGCACTGACTGACCGCAGACGGCTTCCTCTCGACCTCCGCCCGTCTGCTTTTGCATATATTGATCCAATCCAATTATCGAGCAGACTAACGGCGATAAAATATTTAATGCCACCAGCACCAGCCAGCCAGCGAGCCAGCCAGCCATCAGCAGGATACCGTACTAGTGCAAATGAAGGGGCTAAAGGGATGAAGGGTGTATCAACCCACGGGGTGGCCCACCATCCCGGCGTCGATTGGCTCTAATGATGTTGCAAATTTTTGCTACAAGTCACAAACACGCTCGATTCGATCGTTCGTTCCCGAGGCAACATAATGCACTGACGCATAAGCAACCTCTACACAGATCGACCACCCAAAGTGGCGAGGTTCATAAATCGTGTTTCGCATCCCAGGCGCATCCCGGCGCCAGACCGTTAGACCGATCGAGATGATATCGACGCACCGAGGTGTTGCGGTTCACGGTAACGAGGGTCCTCTGAATGCCTTTCTGCTGGCGTTCCCTGTCATAAGCAGGACCGCAGGTACACACCAGGTGGTAGCACTCTGGCTCTGGAGTAGCACAATCGACTGTGTGAGAGTATGTGAGCTGCAATGACCAAAACTCGCCCTAAAAAAGGGATGATTTTCGTTTTTCTCCCCCTTTTTTCTATTCTGCTTCTGCTTCTGCCAATCAATAAAATCCCAATTACATCCAATCCATCGATTGATCATCATCAATAGCCGCGGGGAGGGGGGGAGGGGAGGGGGGTGCGTGGCAGAAGATTGAGCATATTCAATTAATGAACCATCCTAAACGACCGACGGCATCAGATTATCGAAGTGAAGTGTGCACCGTACCGCATACCTAATGAGCAACCGCACGGTAATAGCAGTGACATCGAACGAGAGATGTAATCTCACAGCATCGATCGATGCACGCGCGTGTGTGTGCGTGTGTGTCGTGGTTAAATATGTACGTGCCGTTGACGACGACGACAACGACGATGGCAAAAAAAACCGAAACAAACTCGTTCCGCGCCCATTTGCCACCATTAAAATGTCAGCATACCAGTCCCCATCCCCCCCCCCCCCATCGGTGGGCAGTGCAACCGGAATAAAGATATCGTAACACAATGGCGCCTGTAAACGGTTGGGAAAGGGGTGCACTCTGCACGAACGGTGTTGGTGTTCCGCAAAGCGATTGCGCCAGCTAATTAATAGAATAATTGCATTGCAACGTGATTTTAAGTTCATTGAAACAACCCCCAAAACCGTCTGGCCTCCCCCAAGGGTGTGTAGGGGTAGTAGCAAGGGATGTGGGAGCACAACCACGATTTTATCGACAATTGCTGCAAATGGCAATGGTATCGGTAGTAATAAACGCGTGTGTGTGTGGGTACTTGCGTGTACAAAAATCAGGGCACACCAAGTCACACCTCACGACCACACCTGCGATGCACTCAACCACTGGTTTGGTGTACTCAGCAGGGTCAGTCTAAACCACTCCGACAGCCTAGTGCACTCCTGGGAGTTTGATCTCGCCAGCATCGGTAATTACGGTGTCACACACACACATAAGGCTCACTGCACACCATTGGTCCCCGTTGAAGAGCATAATGATGTAGCCGATAGCTGGTAATGGTCAGAGTCCCTGGCCCCTTGGTCGCAGGATCACGAATCACCAAATGTCGCTGCCAATGCCCCCCTCCGCGGCCACATACAATTATCTGCAAATTTAACAGATTTTAAATTGTTATCTGGCCCCCTGGGAGGCTAGCGCGGCCGGGCTGCTACCATGCGGGCACAAAACCATTACGTACCACGTCACGGAACATACGATTTTTATGCCACACCCCTGGCATGTGCGCGTTGACCTTCTACAAGCCACACAAGGGGTGCCAAATTCACGAGCTACCAGGCGCCTCCATTTTGGTTCCACGACGAGCTACCAGGCGCCTCCTCCATGTGGTTTTACGAGTCACCAGGCGCCTCCATCCCCAATCAGTTACCGCGCTAGTGTGTGGTGCTATAATTTATTTTATTTAGCTGTGAATTTAAATTAAGCTCATTAGGGTGTGCTTTTTCGGTGTGAATTGTGTACACCACCGTTCAATCGGTTTTTCTACCCCACCGAGAGGGGTGGCATGATGCTTTTTGGTCAATTTTATGCCACCAAACCATTGCACAATTAGCCCCCTTCTAGTACCATCACCGTCACGCACGCACACAACAAAGATCAACCGAGTTCGATAAATAACGTTTAATCGATAAATACCATCAACGGTTCACAGCGGTGACGGTGTTCAATGTGGGGCATACCGGTGTTGACGGGATGTTGCCCTTCTTATCAGACTTTTCACCTGAAAGCGTCGAACAGAAAAAAAAGGGGCCCGTAATTGATAGATTGAATTATTCAATTCAATTGATATCTCAAATCTCTGCTGCCGCTGCCTATCGGTGGCAAAGAAGGCCTTGTGTTGGTTTGTGATTTGAGGTAATAAATTTAAACCCGTGTATAAACAGCGGTCACGCTGATGCTTTAAAGAGAATCACGAAAACGGTAACAGCAGTCACCATATTCCCGACGACCGACGAGCAAAACAGCTTGTCCCGGTCACCATTCACTTCCCGGGTACAGCCAGCCATCGAAAAATGGTCCCCGTGTGATCCCGTCACCCGTCGAAAAACACGAAATGAAGCCGGATAAAAAGATCGCACTATCATCATTCACTCCTCCCTCAGCCAAAAAAAAAAAAACCACCACCCGGGAGCATATTAAACCACCTCACCGGCCCGCCCCTTTTCGGGGGGGGCAAACATATGACAAGGTGCTAGCATACAGGACTCGGCAGGACATATTCCCCCCCGAGGCCCCCGCTTTCAAACTATTTTTCATTTGCATCCCAGTGAGGCCGGGCAGTCACGAGAGGGCGATGGCGTTGGCCGAGAAGGTACAGAAAACGCCGAAGGAGAAAAGCGAAAGAAAAAGAAAACGAAATCCCTCGTATCCTCGCATCGCAAGATAACTTGTCGCCAGTTGGGTCTGTTGGTAGGTCGGTGGGTTGGTCGGTTGGTCGGTGTCACAACGGTCGCTACCCTTGCCCGCCGGTTATGCCCACTAGGGAGCACCCCCCCGCTGCGCGAACGGACCTCGCTGCCACGCTCACTATTAAGTGAGAAAATATATATGAAAGCCTCATTTTTCTGTCGTAAATTTTCCCCTGATATTAAATATAATGTATCATTTTAATAGTTTCGCCTCAGCTCACGAGCGAACGCCCTTCGTCCGTCCGTCCGTCCACCCATTCGTTCATTCGTTCGTTCTTGGAAGCATAAAGCCCATGACCTGCGGGATGGGTTGGGGTGGGGGGGAGGGGTCGACCAGTGCCGTTGGACGATCCATAAACTCCCGGTCCGGCTCACTCACTCACTCCGGTCCCCTTTTCCATGATTTACGCCACTATTTTTATTCTCACTTAACTATGGCATTCTTTGCGCTTGTATTTTCTCGCCATTGCGCTTCACTTCCACCTTCCAGCATCATCGCCGGAGCAGCGCCGAGCAGAAGGTCCGTTCGAGACAAATGAAAAGAAAAGCTCCTTCGCACCAGACCGCGGCGTTCACTGTGGCGTCGCGTTCTGGCTTTAGCCTTTAGTTGAAAAGGAATAGAATATGGGGATGGGGGAGAAAAATGAAAAGAAAATATCCATCGCCGGCCCGGGGTCGGGAGAATTCTAGTAAATTGTTTCCTCATTCAGCGACTTCATTTTACCGTTCCGGAAGATGGACCGCCGCTACCTTTGCTGCTGTTGCTGCTGCTGCTGCTGCTGCTGCTGCTGCTGCTGCTGCTGCTGCTGCTGCTGCTGCTGCTTACCTCGCGTAATGTGTAACAGAGTGCAACGATCCATTAGATAAGGGTGCACGAAGCCTCCCCCTCACCGCACCTTCCCTTTGGTGCACATAAAAATGTTGAATTAAAATTACATACACTTTTCGTCTGTCCGCGAACCACCTGCTTTGCATCTCTCTTGTCTTGTCGACTTCGAAATTCGTAATTGCATATTCAGCGAACGAGTGAAACAGACACCATCACAGCTTCGGCAGACACCAGGGCAGAGTTGAGTCCACTCGTTTGCTCGTCTCCAGTCGCCTCACAATTGCTGCAAAACATATGACGATGAAAGTCGTGGCGGTGGTTAGGGTTGTTGTAAAAATTTATGTCACTCTTAACGCGTCCAGTAATCGTCATCACGAAGCCACGGCGCCAACGATCGGCCAAGGCTAACGATCAAGGACTAGCGCGACTAGGACCCGGACCGCCATACCATGACTTGACATTGTAACATTGTCCTTGTCAAACGATGGGTCGGTTCAGCTCAAGGCAAAACGATTGTGACATCCTGTAACTGAATGTGGTGTCGGTGTGTGCGTGCGTGTACATGTCTGTGTGTGTGTGGTTGGTTGTAGCTGTCGTGTAAATTTCAAACTGAAAAATACATCTCGACACTTTCGCTGGGTTGTTTCGACTCGCATTATTTCTTCACTTCTTTTTTATTGTTGTCCTCCGCTGTCTGATTTGTTCACATTACACCCTTTCACTCGCACTCTGCACCCTTCCCTGTCTCTCTTTCTCGCTCTCTTGCTTCCGTTTTCCGTTTTATCATGACATCGAAGAGGATTCTGAGTCTGTGTTTTATGCACGCGGGATCGGTGTGCGACATCACAAAAGGACAAAGGAAATGGCTTGACTTGACGGAGGCAAACGATGCTCGCACGTCGTCCTGCGATACGATATGCAGAAAGATGTTGTCCTTCTTGATTGTACTGCATACAAGACCTCCTCCTCCCTTCCCTGGATCGTGCCTTCTGGTTTCTGTCGATCGTCCCTCAGGCTCAGAAATTGATATTTCATTTTTCACGTTTCCATTAAATTTGGCTCGATGTCGATGTCAGTCGCAAGCGTGTGCCA
This sequence comes from Anopheles darlingi, assembly GCF_943734745.1. Taxonomy (NCBI): domain Eukaryota; kingdom Metazoa; phylum Arthropoda; class Insecta; order Diptera; family Culicidae; genus Anopheles; species Anopheles darlingi. Next base: position 21,540,295 of record NC_064875.1, read on the forward strand.
GGCGGCAGCGGCGGCGGCGGCGGCGCCCAACATGTTGTTGCCCTCCGGCACCGACTTCGGGTTTGGATGAAGCGGAATGAAAAATTTATGATACTCCATCTGCACTGCTCCATTTGATGGCTTTGAACTGATGAAGTAAGAACGAGATGTGTTTCATGTAGCGTCATAACCGGTATTTGGTATTAAAGAGGATATTTTAAGCAGATTCCTGGATCAGATTTTTCTGAATGTTATTGTAAACAACACTCATTCAGCACACGTAGCGGATCCGTACACGGAACTTATAAACGTTGAAATTATCTCGGGTAGTATCGTTTGTTTTTTGCGTTCAATAATTTATCTTAGGGCTTCGAATTAGTTCGCTTAATATTCATTTCCAGCGCGATGGTTAAAGTAAGTTTAAAAATATTCGTTTAAAATCTCCTGCCGCGATTCCCTTTAAGAAACATTTTTGTTTTCCTAGATAAAAAATAAATTCCGGGCCCGTCTCAGCTGTATGATAAAAAAATTCAACAAGCTAATGCTAAATAAGATATTGGAAGAAGAGTGACGATTCGCTATTATTAAGTATCTGAAGCAGCTAGATGTCTATCGAAGCATTTTCTATCGAAGCATAGTGCAAATGACAACGTTCAGCTAACAATAGACGCAACAGATATAAAGATCTATAACTAAACAATTGATCCGGTGCATTAAACAATGCAGCGTGTAACAGAAAGAGTCAAGATTCATAACATTGCATCTCAAAAGATTAGAAACGAAATAGCAATAGAAGCTGTATGAAAATTGTTAATAAGCATTAGTAGCTGATACCAAATGTCAAGCAAAACATTAATCACACTTTTTTACTTTTTTTAATTACATCAAATAATAATAATTCTATTTACAACTAAGAGCGATCTTGGGAAAGATCTGATAAATAATATAGGTTTGAGCTGCCATGAGTATGCAACGGATCCGCTGTATTGGAGCCACCACGTCAACATTCTACTCAATGAAATGCTTTGCTTAATTACAATCACCTCAATACTCAGTGTACAGCGTATAGTAACGGCTGCAATGTACTTTGATTGCTCTCTCTCTCTCTCTCTCTCTCTCTCTCTCTCTCTCTCTCTCTCTCTCTCTCTCTCTCTCTCCCTTGTAGTTTTCGAAAAACAATATTTTTCATCGTTTTCTCGACCCTCTACCCAGCACTGCTCATATGGTTCCGTTTGCCTGTGCTCGGTGGCCACAGTCTCTTCCCTCAACCATCGCGTTATGTGATCCAATGTGCATCGCCTTATCGCCTACATCAAACCTCGTCACGGGACGGGAGGCCGAATGCTGCCACCGGACGATGGAACGAAGAAAAATGGTTCCTCCTGAACGATGGCGTCCATCGTGAATCACCATGCTGGCGCAGGAGCATGTCGGTAGCGACATACAACGTGTTGTTACCTACACAGTGGCCCAGGCCACTGACTCGATTCGGTTTTGAAGTTAAACACACGCGGAATGTGATGTTGGTTGCTGTTGCTGCTGTTGCTGCTCTCCAACCAACCAACCAATCCGGTCTGCCGCTTTTGATAGCAGCAGCATCGCGAGTGACTACCACTGCAGTCTGCAGCACCCGGACGAGAACCATCCATAAAACGCAGAACCAAAGCAGGAGTGACTGGGCAACGCGGAGACGCACATGAATACGTGTCTGTGTGTGTGTGTGTGTGCCACGAATACGAAAGCATGCGGCACGGATTCAAAGGTATTTGTCGAAACCATCCACCGCGAGCATCGTGGCGCGTTTATGGTGCAGAAGATCGTCCGCGAACGCTTCCACTCGCTCGCCGTAACGTTATTCACAGATTCTTGCGCTGGTTTTTGCGCGGATTTTTTTTTATCATTTCGTTTCTTTCGTTTTTATTTAGGTCGAGGAAAGGAAGAGAGAAAGGGCGAGAGAGGTAACACACCCCCATCTACGGGCTACTGGTTTATGTTTATGCCACAAAGCGACGACCGTATGTTGTAGCCTGCTTTAAGCTTCACTATCCGCCGACCACAGAAATGCTTTAATGATTACCGTTTTTTACGGGTTTCGCAAATGAATTTCAACTTTTCTCGCCACCATCACGTGGTGTGCAATGCTTGAAATGAACCTAATTTCAACATTAATATCATCATCACCTCATCCAGCAGCGTGTGCACTCCATGTTGCGAACGAAATTTGATTCATTTGATGCTCACGCGAATCCGCAACTCGCAGAATGAGCGATGAGAAATCATTTCAATTCGTAAACCGCAACCCCTGCTTAGAATGCTCTCCGTCACCCTATAGAATCATCCCCTAAAATGCATCAAAATAGGGACGCCAGGAAGGGCGTCGCTTGGGTTCGTAACCAGCAAATCGCATTAGCACGCCGGGATTTTCGGGGGCGACACTTGCACCACTTGCAGAAGTCGTTTGACAAATTCGTGCTAAACAGCAACCGCAAAGCGCAACCATATATAAGGAGCAGAACAGAGGGGTGAAGTGGCGCAGGGTGAAGTGTTAGTGCGGGTGTCGTATGCTACGCGAGCGAGGCGATGATGTTATGCTTCGTATGCGTGATTCGTAAATAAGATGCCAGCGAAAGTTTTCGACAGTTGCCATCGTCGTCGTCGTCGTTGGAAGCCGTTGCTTGGGGCCCGGTGTGTGACACTGACAGTCACTCTCTACCGCACACCATACACACGTACGTACGTACGTACGTACGTACGTGTATGTGTGTGTGCACTCGGTCTTCCTTTTGACGGTGGTATCCGGTTGGCATTAAAGTTTAATTAATTAAGTTTACCAAAGTCAATTTACGATTATCGTGTCTCACGTGTATCGCTTCACTATGCAACCTCCTCAACCTCATTCCCCCCTGAGACACCCATCTCCCCCGTCTGGCTGACTGACTGACTGGCTTCCAATCTGTTGTGCGAAGGCGATACGAGCCTCTCTTTGGTGAAGTGAGCACCACCACCAGCAACAGCAGCGTATCAGCATAGTTCATAGTTTATGCATTGCTTGCGCCGAAGATGGACACCCCTCCCCCCCACTTCCCTCCACCGAAACATGCCCTATAGGGATCACATCAAGCAGCGGCTAAACCTTCGGCCTACTCCCGGCTCGACCTTCTCTAATTACCTTCGATCCGGTACGCCGGTTGAAGACAGCTCACCTCTGACCATCAGTGTGTAGGTGTGTCTGTGTATGTGTGTTGTGCCACACAATAGAGCCGGGAAAAACAATAACCCCTCGCTCTCTCTATCTCTCTCTCTCTTCTACATGCTCCAGTTTGGTCAGAAAGGGGCTTAAGTCGATTGAATACGCCTCGACCTGTGTCCGGTGTCGTCGAATGCACTACACATTCGATTCACACCGGCAATCGCATTAATTAGGAGGCTTAGCAGGTCGACTAAGGCTCACAGCACTGTAACATACACACACACACACGCACACATGTGGTGGAGCATCAGAGACGGATTCGATCGATTGAACATGACCATCGACCGGAGATACAGAATTTCGGTTCGCTTTTACTCTTTCTCATTTTACATTTACAACAACACCCGGCAGTAGGAGCGCACAGTCTCATCACATCGATCCCTCGTCACACACACACCCCCCCCCCCCCCCTTTTCTCTGCTCATTCTTCTCACCAGCACCTGAATTAACCGACACGGGATTAGCTCATTAGGTAGCCGGGGAGGTCACAAAACGTGCTCGAACTTGCTAATGCATTAGCTCGCATTCGGCCATTTTTTTTTCTCTCTCTCTCTCTCCAGTGATAGTTGTTTGTGTTTGCGTGTGTGTCTGTGTGTGTATGCCGGCTCGGTGGCGTAGGATTTGGGTATTAAATGGAAGCTCTCCTGCGCATCCAATGCCTTGTCCCTTCAATACCACCTGTTGGCAAACGAAACCGCTCCTGACACTCCAATGTAGCATTCAGGAGTCATCCACAAGTTTTGATCCAACTGAACTACACTAGAGCGTGTGTGTGTGTGTGCGGTTGTGATTATAGAATTCTAATTTAGCGAAAGTTCTCCTGCTCCTGCTACGCTTGCAAATGTAGTAGAAGAGAGTAGTAGTAGAAGAGAGGGAAACCCAACTTTTCTTTTCACCCAATAGCCCACACATACTAGCACACGCGCTATAGCAAACGTCAATCCATTAGCCTTGGCCAATCAGTGACCAGTCCCTTTGGCTGGTTTTCGGCTTCAGCCTGGCACGATGGACACGTGCCTCGAACGGGAACATGTTTTAATGCTACAAATCCGGTACATATAGTTCAACTTATCCGGCTATAAGTGGAGTGGATCCACCAACGCGCCAGCACTGGCTGGTGAAAAACGGAGAAAAATGAAGACGAACATTGGCCGACCCTGACCGACATGAACACAACTTTCCTGCTCTCCATTTTCCCATCTTTTAGTTTTGAATCCACCCACCTGGTGAGTCTGAGCGGGGTTGAAAGAGGAGAAAGGGAATCGCATCCTACCTGACCGGTATCTTCACGTGTAATGATGGTGAAGCTCTCAGATGGTGCTCCGAAGTGTACACCACCACCCTCCGGGACCGGTCCCGGGGTACATGAACATGTCAAACATCATCACGAGGGCAGTGATTGGCCTCAGCGCAGCATCACATTCCGCACTCCCGCTGCTACACACTGTACGCTGTTCTGTGTTAAGATAGTTAATTCGCTTGCACCGCTCTTACCGCTCGGTTTGGGGCGGGTTGATTAAAAAACTTTTCAAACGAACGAACCGCCTGCGCCGAAGCGAAAAGCATAATGCGTTGAGTCGGTACTGGGGTGATGGTTCCAGATTTCTGGGTTTTTTTTATTTTGGACAGAAAATAAAATAACACTGCCATGGACAGAATCGCTTTGAAATGAAGTGGATGAACAAGTTCTCTTGCCTTTTTTTTTGCTAGATGAGCTCTCGTTCGTGTGGAAGCTATTTTAATTACATTACAAGCAGCGTACAGAGCTTGTAGACAACAATCTTGTACGAGGTTTAGTAGTTGTATGCAGGATGTGAGACCAGGCAGCCATTGCTGACATGCAAAGGATGAGGAATTGATGGAGTGAGCGGTCTGAAGTGTGTTGTGCAACACGAGTAAATGGTGATTAATACACTGATAGGCAGTTGTAATCTTTCCTGTGAGTGCTATTGGTATTTTTATATGTTTAACCGAACTCATCATCGCGAACATTTACTAGATAAAATTTCCTCAAACTGGACATAGAAATGGGTACTTCCTTGTCCTTATTTGTTATTGCAGGACTAATTTTTGGATTTCAATCGAAAATTTCAACAATAATTGCAAATTTAATTCAATAACTCCATCGAACGACAGACAACAGATCGAAAATAAAACAAAACAAGATCTACGATTCATCGGTTACCCTTCGTTGTTATAGCGTATTCAAAAACCAAGAGCTAAATTCAGCCTTAGATGCACAGCTACATTCTGCACCGATGATGCATCAAAAAGGGATTAATGTTGGATTAGAGATAAGATTATTGTTATTAAAAAAGATCTCTTCAAAAATTCGTGTCTCTTTGGAGGTGCTAGGCGTCGATCCTAGTACCTCTCGCATGCTAAGCGAGCGCTCTACCATTTGAGCTACACCCCCGTGACGAAGAAGTTTAACCAACTGTTATGAAACTCAAATGATTTTATGAAAGTCCTGTGAAATAATTGGAGAAAACCTGACAAAGTTATGGTGGACGTCGCAGATTTTTCTGCACTGCATTTAATGGTTTGAACTATCAATTGAAATCAACGAGCCAGCTAATAAAAGAATGGATTGGCTTAATTTATAACCCCACTCTACGTGGACTTTTGCCTCCATTAATGATCGTTATTTGTCCTTTGCTAACACGTTTTTATGCAGGGAAATCATGAAATCAAAAACCAAATCCAAATCAACTGCAAGCCCCCAAAACAAAGGCCACAAATTCTATTCTGCTTTTTGAAAGCGACGTATTTACAAAACCCAACACTCGACGCAAGCGAGGCATTCGCGAAAAAGCAAACATTACTTGAGCTGCGCAAACAACGCAGCGCGCTCTTTGCCGAGAACGCACAATAGCCAATTGCAACTGCTATTGCTTCCGCCGCCGCTATTATTGGGATGCAATTTATCATATGCAGCAGTACATCCACACATACATATACACCAGGACCGACACGTTAAAATGTCATTCAGGGTGGAACCAGCAAAAGAGTAAAGCAGAATTTTATATTCGTTTCCGAAAATGCGACAAAAAAGACGCAACCGATGCGTAACCCCCACAAAAGTCCCCATATGAAAAGGGGAAAAATGAAAATGAAACCGAGTAAAAATAATTTGGAAACAGATCAGATTTTTTTTTAATTATCAAAATTGCGCCCCCGTTCCGATCCCACCTACCATCATCGACCAGCATTCCGTGCGCCGCGAAAAACGCTCCCGAGTAACCATGGTGCGAAACCAAACGAAACCCCGAAATGGATACTGAATGTGCAGCGCACATTGAATATTACCGTTACCTCAATAGATTTCTGCGATATTCTAGGTTTATTTCGACTGATTTTTCAGCCCCTCCGCGCGCACCATATCGCGATAGACCCGCGATGGAGTTGATTGTGTTGACCGCCGCACCGCCATGCTTTATGAAAATCGCGCCAACAAAGTTTGCAATAACTGCAGCGGCAATAGCAAACATGAGCCAGTGGAAAAGGGAAGAAGGGGGCTACCGAAAGGAGGAAAAGGATGAAAACAATCTGAAACGGAGTGTGAGCACCGGACACAATTCCAGCCGGACCGAACCGAACCGAACCGAACCGCGAACCGAAAAGAATAATAAACGCCACGGATCGCCACCGGATTCACGATTCGCGACGCGTCCCATAATGGATGCAAACCTTGGAAGCACAATCGTGCGATCGTGTTGGTGTGTGCGTGTGTGTATGTGTGCAAAGTTCCTTTTTTTTCCTGTCGGGAATTCTCTTCATTCGGTAGCATACAGCATGGTTTCTTATCCGCCATCGATTCGCAGAGTTGAGCGTTATGCAAGTGTGTAAGGGATCGCGGTAGATCGGGAAAACATGAAACACATCGCTGGAAAAATCTCGACCACCGCTACCACACACTACCACCTACCCTTTCCCTGGGTTTCATTGGTTGTGTTACTGCACTTTGCACACTGCTTTTGCAACAATTACCGGGTTGCAGTTTCAAATGAATCGCAACAGGACGCGGTTCGACGAGCATGTGACCGCGAAAAGAGAAAAGCTGGTTGAAACGGCAGAGCCCGGGGAGGGCCCGGGGCGGGGAAATGAAATTGTTTCTCTGGCTCATTGAGTCTGTTATTGTAGTGCTACCGCTACCGTTTCAGTCCCCACGCAATGGCAATGAGCGTACACGGGAATCGAACATGGTACAGTGTAATGGTGTAATCGATATGCTGCCAGCCTTCTCCTAGGCCCCTCCAGGCATCGAGGGTTTTGATGATGCTTATCAATGCCTGCTTGTGTGGCTGTGTGTGTGTGTGTGTGTGTGTGTGTGTGTGTGTGTGTGTATTTCGTGCACGGTCTGATCATTAAATCATCATGTATCTTTTTTCATTGCTCGGTTAATGGAACCAAATACGCCATTAAACACTTAGCATCTGCATTCGGGCATTGTATTGTTTCTTTATCAGTGAATGCCACAGATCAAAGGCGACATTCGACTGCTATCTGACACATGTACCAGAAGCCGAGCCGAGAGCGATCATTATCAACCTGTTTGCTACTTGTAAGTTGTACTACATATTGTGTTTATGTCACAAGGTTTGTTAAACTTATTAAAAGCTTGATATTGCAGAATATCTGTAAAAGCGTTTCAAGGGCAAGAATGTACCAGTTTAATTCGTTAGCAAGAGACCACATAAAACTAGTTTTCGTAACGTTCCAAACACGAAATTAACAAAATATGTAACGGAATACAACAATTTCCTGATAGGTTAAATAAAAACCTGACTAGTAGTTTCTTTAACAGTAAAACTAACAGAGCGTGATATTTTGATCAATTTCTTTCGAAAATGATAAAAATCCAATCAAACTACGTATAATTTTACCCTTAATTTAGAGACAAGTTGGTTACAATGCGTACCTAGAGGTAATGTTAGTCAATAAAAGTGTCATCGTAAAAGGGCTAGAACTCCGCAAACTATGGCGAAGAAGCGTAGTATATTCAGTGCATTATAGAGAATAAAAGGCATCAATATTCCTGGTCAAAGCAAGATGGAATGTTTGCAGTGAACATTTATACTGGTTTGTTCCCCACCAGTGCAAGAAACTAGCCAAAATTTCCAAATGATACTTCATCGAACATTCTTTTCATGATATTTCGAGACATCACTCATTCAATTTATCGAAACTCTATCCTTAACGTAATAAAAATTGATGAGGAAATCAATTCTGGTAAACGTCACGATTCTTAAAATGGGGATTATTTTAATTCGTACAAAAAGTGAGTATTTTTGCGACAATTGTCTCTTTATGAAACAAGAACTAGAAAGATAATGGAAGAACAGGAAAAAAACAAACGACAAGTGATTACGGTGGCAGAAAGGCAAAACAAAAACAAAAAAAGAATGGGACAGAATACAAATCAAAAATGTCACAAAATGCCGGTAGACCACGTGCCGAACATTATTAAAACGTAGACATTATTAACTAATGCAATGTTTTCTTTATTCGAATCTTAATAGCGAGAGTTCTTCACGTTTGCGTTTACACGATGAACCAATATATCCCAATATTTTAGTTCTATCCACAGTCCTTTGTTTTCAGAACAACTCCCAGCATAAATATTTTCTTCCACAGTATCCCTGGTAGAATAATCGCGATGAAGCGGATGGACTAGAGCGTCAAGCGTGCACAAAGCATTTGCCACGAATGATCGGTCAGCTTTCTGACTTCAACCTTCTCCCCGTCCCGAACAGGACCACCTATCGTGTCTCGACTTATCCATCGGAAAAATGAAAACATTCTAGAAACACCCGCAGTTTTCCATCTTCATGTGAGCGCGTCACGGAACGCCCCCGGACCGTCGTGTGAGTGAGTCACGTGGAGTTGAAAAACGAAATGATACCTCCTTAGATTTCGTCGCAAAGAAGTGCCCGCTCGGAAGCGTCCCAATCTCGCCGGCCTTAGATTCATCGACACAGTCAGCCAATGAAAATGAAGAAAAAAAACCTCAGAAGCACGCCCGAACTCAAGAATCATTCTCAATCGCTCTTGGAACCGGGTAATCCGTACACTGGTTGAACGACATGACCAGACGGAATAAAAACAATAGCCAAACAACAGCATATGCACAAACAGACGCACACATACACACAGCCGGATATGCAGTCGGTAAACAAGCATCTACTACGATCGCGCCGGAATGGCTAGAGGGTTTGGGGGAATAGAATCTGAACAATCTTCAAACATAGAAAGAAAACGAAACCGAGAACGAACAAGAAGCAAAGGAAGTGAGAAAAAACCCGTGTAATAAATCATTGTTTGAGTGTGTTGCTCCGTCCGGTCCCGGTTGCCAGCCAGCGGGCGCGATGTAGTGTTGAGCGTTGCACTGGAACACCAAAAACCATCCCAGAAGCAAGAGGACATTTGGCATGCATTTCACTGGGGGCCGGGAGGGGGCTGGGATGGTTTCAAACTGATGAACGATGAACGACGGTCGAAAGTGCTAAAAAGCTGAATTTTCAAAACGTGTGTTTTGGTGAAAATGGCTTTCGGTGTGAAGAGGCAGACACCACCACCACCATTATTGGCGAGCAGTGAACAGGACGAGAATGCCAGACACCCATAGACACCCTAACAAAACCAACAACATATGCGTCACGTGATGATGAACGATATATTTTTATAGTTTCTTTTTTTTTAAAGTTCAGTGACTTGCGCTCGCCCTTGCTGGCTGGTTGGTTGATGATGATTATGGTTGAGAGACGGAGATAAAAATGGCGTCCAGCGTATCCACTGTGAGTGATCTCGAGGATCATAAATATCGTTCCAGAAAGATCACGGTCTGCGGGCTACAGTGACTTGGCTATTAAACACAAATCGAAAAGCCATCCAGCCTATTGTTCGGAATGTTCGTTTTCATCAGGCAATGCTCTGAACCGCTAACACCTGACATGCTGGTTTAATGCTCAATAGGGCAAATAATGCTAATTCCAACGGACAATGAATGGGAACGCCAATCAGGACCTGGCTGGGAATCCGGGATGAATCCATTATAAAGAAAAAGAAAATAAAAGGTCATCTCTCTCTCTCTCTCTCTCTCTCTCTCTCTCTCTCTCTTTCTCTCTCTCTCTTTCTCTTTCTCTCTCTCTCTCTCTCTCTCTCTCTCTTTCACTCTTTTTTCTCTTTTCCTAAACATCGCCGGTGGAGCAGATAGTGATTGCAGCATGTTTTATGGCCGCACAACAAATGACCGCCAGCGTGTCTAAGCTGAGGAAACGTTTTAAAATGACTTTCCAGCAGGTTTGGTCCGGGTGGTGATGGTGGTGGTGATGGTGGTGGTGGTGGCACTGGCGATCAAGAAACAACCGGAACAAACGCTCGCTTCTTCTGGGTGTTGGCCGCAAAAGACGTGAACGGTAGGTGTAGTGTCGACATCGGGTCTCCGGGGATCTTTCTTCCCGTGGCCACTAATGACCGTAGTGGGAGGTACCGTAGAATTAAGATGGATTACAGCAAACGACGAGCAAATGGGATCAAATGGATCGTTTCAAATGTTTCATTGCATTTCATATTGCCCGCGACCTCGTGCACCAGTGGCTGCGACTTTAGGTGGCTCGTGAAGTGTAACTGAATCGAAAGAGCCTGACGGTTGTCCTGGCTTTGTTCGCTCCGGACGAGAAGTTTCCATTCTTATGTATATTCGTTTCTGCCCCAAGTGCAGCGTTTAACAATCTTTTTTTATGAAAACATTGAATTTCTTTAGTTTTACTGTTTGAACGGACTACAAGTACTAATCATACAAACTCAAATTATTTCGAGAAAGATGGAACAATTCCGAGAAAGATGGAAAAACGATGCTCGGTGGCGTAAGAATTTGAGCGGCGCAGATTGATGCGAACAGACTTTTCCTCACTAAAATCATCGCCATGCAAAAACTATTTACCTTTTTCCAAGAAAAATATAACAAGCATAACAAGTGATAATTTCTCTACCAGAATCAATTGTTGTAATTGCATAAATGTGCACTGAACAGTGCTGTACGACCATTCGTTTGCACCACGTTGATGGCGCGGCATAACCGTAGGAATATGAACTTGTATCACTGTAACTGCGTGTGAGATAATACTGAGCCAAACTTACATGAAAGAGAAACCTGAAAGGGCAAATTACATTCCTGTTTATGCTACAATCGTTAAAGTCAATCGCGCAAACATATTACATCGAAAACGGCGAGGTAGATATCTTAAAAAATAAAATGTTGTCCAAATATCATAGTTTTCTAATGTATGATGCTGCAGTTTTCTGATTAAATGTCATTCAAATGGACTGAAATAGACACCTTTTTCTTCATCCACCGTTGCTCGGTCAAAAGCTGCCAACAAATCAAAGTAACACAGTGTGTGTATGAAGGAATGTGCTTATCTATTTTCAATACGGTTCGATTTCGATTGAATTATAATAACTGCATCCGCAACGAGGGTTAACGCTGGTCAGTTGAATTAGTTATCGCGCATTCAAAATACCCAGCATTAGCCTACAAATTATCAGCGGTTTTGAAAACAACTTACCAAACCAGAGCGTATGTTGGACATCGCAATGACGCGCGGATTCCGCACCGCAGTACATCAGAACGTGGTGTTGGTCAAGGCGGAAACACCAGACACAGAAAACAGCACTAAGCCCGAGCGATTGGAGAGAGATCGGCAGTGCATGAAATTTGATCGCGAGTGAGCTTTAAGGTAGCCTTGATTTCGATCAGGAGATTTAGTTGTTCTTCTTATCGTTGCGCGAATTCTCTGCTTGTCCCTGCCACATTCATCATAGCTTGCGAGCGATTCCGTAGAAAAGTAGGTCACTTATTTTTTATCACGAACGTCGAATTTGGAGATTAGTTGGGATGGATTTGGAACAAAACCTTAGCTGGAAGGGATTAGATAGAAATTTTGCAACGACTTGCGTCAGGTTGAATGAATGTGGGATTTAAGTTATTTTGACGGGGGAAGCATAGTATGGAAATAATTTAATATTTACCCATTGATTTAACCATTCCTTTTGGATACGCTACTGATGCATTTCCTTTTACAAAGATGGAAGTCGCTACCCCAAAAGTCGGGGCTTCAACCCAACAGAACATGTTTGGGAACCAGTCATGCGAAATGGGAACAGAAATTAGGAGAAACGTTCAATACAATATTAGCAGATTACACGTAAAACTTTCGCCTAAGAAAGCGCGTTGTATAAGAATAATATACAACAAAGACAAAATTTAAAAGAAACATCGATAAATCACTATAACTAAGACTATGAAGGCATCGAATCAAGCGTTTACTGAATTCAAATGAGTTAAAACGCAAAGTCTTATAATTACTTTTTCCATTCCGAAATTGCTTGTTGTATATTCACTTTTGTGGAGATACGTTGAGAACGTTAAGTTATAACACAAAAAGTATCGTTTGTGTGTGTTCGACAACCAAATATGGGTTTCGTTTGATCCATAAGTTCAAGGTAACGCGGACCTTAGACGATATCAGTAAAGATAAGCCATCTGATAAGAATAGCATTGGTTTTCAATATAAAAGGTGGGTACGTTCGTCGCATAACTGTAACTGTGCCATTCTACGTCTTCCAGTACGAGCCCTAGAGAAGCGAAAAACATTAATTGGAATCGGCGTGGGTACGCGAGTGGTTTCTTTATCACTTAAGACTCCAAGAGTTCTGTACTTTATTTGGCGTGCGTCTGTTACATTATGACAGTGGTACCGTTTGTGCACGTTCAAGTTTGATCCCTTATAGCTATCAGTGCAAACGATTTAGCATCGTGTTGTGCTTTATCTAGGTGATTTCTACAAGTTCACCAGGTGATTCATATGAAATCATGCTAATTAGACGACGCACCACGCAGAACGTTCTTCTGTTTGCTGGAGAATGGTGGAAAAGACCGTCAGCCGCGCAATCGGCTGCATAGATTTTATCACCATGTATGATGTTGGTAGGGTTTTTTTTATGTGATAATCAGCGTTTAAAGAAGATAAGCGAAATTTATTTCGAAATTCGTGATCGTCCGCTTTCTTTGGGAGATGGATCTAGATTCATTTTTTTATCGCTGGCAAAACCTATCTCGCCCTAAATCGCCCTTCTTGGGCGAAACCTATTTCTTATTCTGCTTGGGCACCTAACTTAGGGAACCTAACACAGTTGAAGCTTCCATTAATCATAGTCTTCTTGAAATCAGGATGGTTTAATCATAGTCTTCTTGGAAGGAACAAGATGATTGATAAGATAACCTTCTATAAACGACTTGATAAAACGTAACTGCGCAAACGTCATCGAAATCTACTGGTAAGCTGCGCCATATCTGGCTCTGGCGACTTGTTATTGATAAGATAAGATCAATACAACGGACCTATTTATTCGATGGTCGAATAGCAACGAATGTACATTCAACCAAATTGGAGCACACGTTTGTCGAATCGCGAGAGGAAGTTCCCTTCTCTCGATCCATTGAAGTAAAGTGAAGTGATTTGAAGTTTTAGTATTTGAAGGCATTGGAGTGAATTTCCGATTACTATTGTTACCTGCGATTTCGAATCGGCTTCAAGTCCGTCGGATTGTTATGTAAGTCAAGCAATTAATACCAAAACATTTGATAGTGGATTTGGTTATTTATTCCGGTAGCGTAAAGGTAAAAACTTGTTTATATTATTACCTCCGAGTGAGAAAGAACTGTAGGTGAGAAAAAAGCTCCAAAGCTGTCTGGAAGCTTATGTTTGTGCTGTGCTTTGAGGAGCTGATGGGGCGATAAACACAACTGAGAAGAGTATATTCCCAGACGATTTGGATTGAAAAGAAAGTGATATGAATAGATCACAGAGTTTAAAACATAACCGCTAACATACAGATACCAGATGTGTTTTTTTTAACTGCCGAAGACTAGCTACGTTATTTGATTATCATCTTCTATTCAAAGACTGTGCTGGTAAGCGCATTCTCGAGTCCATAGTTTTTAGCACAGCATAAAACATGAGCCGTGTGATAAGCTGTACGTAGCACATATCTAGCGACAATGGTCGCGGCGCTAAACCGGTTTAGAAGACGAGCGTGAATCCCCATGCAACCATCTCGCTATAGTGACGAGAGTAACCTTTTCGGGGAAAACCAAATGCTTCTCTAAAACTGGTTTTTTGCTTAACTTTGCGTATTCCAACATTTCAATTCATGTTTTTGGACATTTGGCGGAGACACAGCAGGGTTTTTACATGACAGTTTGACCGATCGCTTCATTCACGATTATGTAACACTTCTTATGTATATTCTAAAATATGCACAAATCGACAGACATTTGACGGAATATTGGAGTTTAAACAGATGCTGCGCTAGCGTTTGTGCTATCCTCGTGTTGATAGTTCGATTAGTCATAGCGTTGTTCCGAACCATGCTTTTTGTTCATGTTCTCTTTTTTTTATGTTTCTAGCTTCATAGCCTACGATTGATAGCAGATCGATTGATACTAAGAACTAAGATCATTTTATTGAAACTGTTGTTTTAAATAACATATCCAATGGCGGATCCAGGACCATCCCAACGCCCCTCTGACAAGGGTGATAGAAAAAGAAAATTGCCTAGCAGTGAAGAGAATAAGAACACGAATTTATCCATGTCCAAGACCATGATAAAAGATGAACATCTCGAAGCAGCACAGTTGCATCGAAATATGGCTGGGATTAAAAGTTTTCTGCATGGTATATCATATCAGATCAAACTCTGCATTTACGTGAGCCTGGTGAATGCTAAGATCGCAATGACTCCAACGAATAATGCCGATAAATTCAGCTTCACCGTCTCGGCCGAGGATCCAGCAGCCGGAAAATTCGATGACATCGTGTACTCCTTCAAGCATGGGGAGAGGACAGGCAAGCTGAATATTCAAGCGAAACATAAATCGGGATCACCTGCTTCCAAAATAACACTAGATGATTTCACAACCATTAGCGATACAAAAAATCCCTTTGCTGTTTCGAAGTATTTCATCTCATTCTGTGATCACCAACAATCGACAACCGATCTGGAAGGGTTTATCATTTGCACTAACGCGGCTATAGACGACAAAGCTATGGATATGTGGAAAACAGTCGACCCAAAAGCCAAGGACGATTCAAAGCCATCCCTGGATTTCTATGTCTCCATATTGTTCGAGAGAATTGGAGGCAACTGCTTCCGACTGGACTACGATGAATTGAGACGGTCTACAGACGGTATGTTTAGTCATCTTTATCAATTATTGAGGCAATGTACCAAACGTGCTAGGTTAGCTGCGCTATTGATTGAGGCTATCAAATCGAAGAAAAAAATTACGCGCAACAATCCTCTTTGCAAACAGTATCGTCAAGCCATTTTGGATGTAATAGATAGAAATCTGGTTTCAACGAATGGTTCATATGGATTTACAAGCAAATTTTTAGGTACATATTCCTCCAACTTACAGCCAAACTATGAATCATTTAGAAAGGAGTTCGAAGATCAATACCGACAAGAATTCAAGATCGATGGAAGCGTATGGGATGATGTAAAACTGAAACGGATACATGTTGCGAAAGACTTCATGTCGGAAAAAAATGATGAATCATCAGATTCATTCCCCGATGAGAATGTTGATCAAATGATGAAATCCTTTTGCGAACGATTTCGTTTGTGGTGTGACACTAACAATGAAAATGAGCTGGAAGAAACAATAGTAGATGTTTGGAAAAATTTTAAATCCTGTGATGAACAGTTAACCATTAGTAATCTGCAAAATCGATGTATTGAGGAGAATGTGGCTACCAGGATGCTATTCAAAACGAATTTTGATTGGTTGATGGATCCATTCGCCAAACCTTTGCATTCAGAGGATATTTTAAAAGGTATCGAAATGATTAAATACATTCTAGCACAGATGAAATTGAGTGGTATCTCTGAGAAACTGCGCGAAAAAGTTGCACGAGCAAAACTTCGAATTACTCACGACAATCTCGAAAGATCTGAACTATTTGATGAAATTTTAACTGAAAACCATGTGGAAGTGGAAGCCTACGATATTCAATTTGGCGCATCGGTAGTATCAGACATGTTGTCTTTACAGTGTAATGACCTGGATTGTATTTTATATCTCGATCAAACGGATATCGTTAACGATTCCGATACGGTAGAAGCTGTGCTTCGTTGTTTCGAGCAACGCATCCATTTAATCATAATCTGCTATGAAACTTTGAATGCGATTCAAAGCATCATACGAAAATGGAAAAAAGATATCTTGAAACACACTGCAAACCAGTTGATTCTTATCAAAAAAACGAACAACAGTTCATCCTTTCTAAACGATTTTCGCATTCGTGACTTGACAAAAGAATCATGCACGCAGTTCCACAGTGAAAACATTCCCATATGTACTACAACTATTGCTGCGGGCAAAATTTTTCAAAGCAGTTTCCATGACATTTCGATCGAAGAAATCACTAAAGTGTTGGAATGGGGAAAGCAAATGGGAGAGAACAATGAATTAATGAAAAAATATCAGGATATCGAAAGTACATATGTTAATCGTGGTTGGATTGCTGATGAACTCAATTTAAAGCCAGAGAATTTAGTAAACTATGCTAAATTGTTTAAAATATTTGAAAACATAATTAAATCTGAAAAGGAGAATATAGACTTCAAGGATATAATTGAACGCATTAAGGGACAACGGGTATTCAATCAGCTTTACACAAAGCGTAACAATCCAGAGAGCAACCATGAATCAAACGTTGACGATGCTAAGAAGGTTTCGATATTTTTTGGAGAAGCGGGATGTGGAAAGTCAACCAATCTTACATGGTTGGCTTGGCATTTGCGGGAACGTTATCCTTCATCCTGGGTTTATCGATGTAACTTATCTGCTCATTGCACCGCATATGTACCATATAGACAGGAGGACCCAAACAATTATGTTGATACAGTCATTGATGAAATTGAAGCGTTGCGAATGCTATATAAACTGATTCATCTATCGCTTCAACTTGAACAGATAAATGCTCAAAAAAGCGCCGAATGCTTGACTCTTTCGGATGGAAACGCCATTATGAGCGAAGATCTGATGAAATTTCACGGTTTATCTTTAGAAAACTCGATCGCACTTCTAGTATTTAGAGAAAAGTTTAACTCAGGGGAATTGATGTTGCTGTTTGACGGATTCGACGAAATTGCTCCTCATTACAAGCAAGTGGTTTTAAAGTTTCTATGTCTGTTTGAACAATTTAAAGGAGTAAGGAAATTGTACCTTACAAGTCGTCCGTACGGTTTCAAAGAACAATTCCAAGTGTCTTTCAGAGATCCTTCGTTTTTTCAATTAACCCCTCTCATGCTACAAGATAAAGTTTGTATGCTGTATAAGAGCATTAGAGAGAAATATCATAATGGCAAAGACGATGACGAAATATCCGATTTCAATATAACATTGTGCATTGCGTTAATTTTTCTTTTGCGTGGAATGAGCGATATTCCACTAAACCTTGTTATGTCAGTGGAAATTCTTGAGCAACATGTTGTTCAGTATATACACATTCCTTCGAAAACGGTCAGTTTTAAACTGTTTAAGGAAACAGAAAGCCTATTAAGGCCATCGGCCATGGTGGAAGAATTTGTGAGAATTAAAATTCAACACAGTTTATATGAAAAAATTGGAGCAGGTAATAGCGCTTCTAATAACCCCCGAGAAAGGGACAGGTATGAAAACGCCATACATGAAGCTAAACTGCAACATGGCTTACTTGCACTGTGGGTTTTATTTGACAAAAGTGAGCGGGATGCTATCTTATCGGCAAATGAGATTCGAGAGGCCGAGGATTACATGAACAAAATACATGAAGCCAGTGAGAAAACTGGCATAGTTAATGGGCTACAGGATGGCGTTCCAATGTTTATCCATCGCACATTCGCTGAATACTTGGCTGCTTGGTGGATTGTCAAGCGCCGTGTAGAAGACACTCAAGGACAAGGCCTATTGAAAATATCTAGGCTGAATTCTTTCTGGAAGGAAAGTGAAATGCGCAGATATATTGATACCATTCTGGCCAAAGGCCATCCTCTTAATCTTGCTATCATTTGGGCAGATTGGTATACTGCACAAAAAGCATTGCAGGATAATTTGTTTCTATGCCTTACTGCAGATAATGGAAATAGAACTCCATTACACCTATTTATGTGTTATTGGGATTTTCCTTTAGCTTGGCGTAAAGTGGTAAGCATTTTATCGAAGAACGCCGCCACAATAAACTTGTTTAAACACGGCGTGATAAACCAAATAGAAAAATTTTTAGGTTGGACTGCTTTAGACTACGCATTTAACCGAGCAGAGCCAAAACTTATATTTTATCTGTTGTACCTGGAGGCTTCTATAAATGTCAACGCTCTTTACAATAAGGTAGTTTCACCTGGTAACGTTCATGTTCGAAAAAGTGCAAGATATGCTAAATATTTTATGGGATATCTAAGCAGAAAGGGAATCGAGTACGAATCGCACAATGACTGCAAAGCAATGAAACAGTTTTGTGACAAAGTGGCAGAGTACTTGATCAACGAGACACCCGCGAAATTCCGACGAACCTTCGATCCAGAGGCAAAGAACCTTAATGACCACGAAAAATCGATTATAGAAGACGTTATTGTAGAAGATTCAGTCTGGTTGCTAGAGAGTATCATAAAACAGGTGGATGACCGAGTAAGCATCACACAAATGATCAAGGAATCCTTTTTCGCATTTACCCTGAAAAATGAATCGATTTTTGTGTTGAAATACTTTGTAGAAAGCGATCAATCCATGATAAGTGAAGAAGATCTTTTGAAATGCATACTATCTACTGTGCAATGGAACTATAAACATGAATTCAAATGGTTATTTGATCTTTATTGTTTTCGAATGTGCATCAATGATTTTCATCCATGCTCCATTCAAAATGAGGATGTAGGCCAATTTATTGTGGATACCTTTAATGTTGATGCACTGAGGACAGTTTACCGCTGTAGAGAAAACATATTTCCTAGTATATCAACCGAAATCATTGACCCAAACATACTCTCGGTGTTGGTTGTATGTGTGCTTGAGGTAAGACTATCAATGTTGAATTATTTGAAAGAGTCGTGTAAGTTGAATCTTGGTGCTGATCTTGTATACCATCTTGCAAAGATAATTCGAAAATTGTTTTCTACAATACAAATGAGTCACATAAAAGAAACAGCCCAAGCATATGAATTTCTGTTGCTTCAAGCATCAAATATAAGCGACGTCGAAGCGAATAAAATGCTTCGTCTTGCCATGATGTCAGATCTTTTCGATTTCTCAAAATGTCTGATAGAACGATACAATATAGACTTGAAAGTTGTTGATGACTTAACAGGTATGAATGCTTTCCACCTGTGTGTTTCACGACCACGCAGTGTTCATCAACATATTGTGAATGCAATATTAGAATTATTTTGTTGTATGTTGAATAAAATGGCAGTGGATTGTTTTGGCATTTTTGATCAAAATGGACGAAGCATTCTTCACCTTGCTCTCGAAAATCAACACAATGAAATCGCAGAGTACATCATCGCTCAAAAATTGGGAATTGATAAATTTAATGAAATGAAAAACATAGGTGTAGATGGTATTCCAAATTTAACATACTGCTACAGTGAGATCCACCATATAACCAAATCAACTGGGAAAAAAAAGTGTTCTAATAAAGTATTGGGTACGTTAGCGGACCAAATTGCCAAACTTTCCTTAGAAAATCATGACCAATTAACCCAACAGTCAACATACCGTTTATTAACACAAGATCCCGAAGAGTTGTACCAAATCGCGGTGAAATGTTGCTCGCCATTCCTGATAAGCTTTTTGTATCGTACGTTTGGATACACTATTTCTTCATCGGTGCATGATGCTGATTGGTTAGCATGGATAGCAAAGAGCTTGAAGTCACAGGACATCCAAATATTCAAATGGGTTGTTAATCAATATTGTATTGAACATCATATCATCCTTCCACATGGGGCTAAGGATATCGGCTATCAGTATGAGGTTACTGATAATACTAATGCTTCTTCGATGCCATTAAATGTTGAGGAATTGATCGAACAAGTTGAAATGAAACTATCGAATTACCTATTGAAAGACGAATTATGCATTATAAAGCTTGTAGTCCTTACAGTATGTCTTAAACATGAGTCAGCCGTCAGGTATTTATGCGAAATGTTTGATGTTAATATCGATCGACAAATTCTATTCGATATTATGGAAATTACGCATTACATCACAGGCTGCTGTGAGTCTGAAATGCCTGTTTACGAATCGATTTATAAATATCTGTTTGAACGATACTCAAATTTACGCGACTTAGATGACGAGGGTAGAAATATTTTTCATCTTGCTGCACACTCGGGACCTAACTGTTTGACTAGATTCTTATTCAATTACGAGGCGGCCCAAACCATGTTAATTAATAATCATAATGCATTGAATGTCTTCCACTACTACGCTTTACGACATTATGGGCGGGATTGTTGCTACACCTCAAATGTGGATCTGTTCGGTTACATATTGCAGCGAGTGGTTGAAAGCGATGAGAATGAGATGGAAGACACGATCGAAAGTCGTGAGAATAGAATCAAGGACCTCTGTTTCAACAGTAATGAACGAAGCAAGAGTGTTATCTTGCTTGCGGTGGAAGCGGGTAACTTTGCTCTTATAGAATGTATCTTTAATTTATGTTTAGGAATTACTAACCTAGACCTACCTAAAGTGTTGACCTTGAATGAATGTTCGATCTTTAAAGAATGTTATGATGCGCTTAACCGAATAGCAAATGCACTTCCTTTTAATGCAAAATCAGAAAAACTGTTAGCATCGTTAGCCAAACCCATCGACAGCTTTTCCCTCGAGAATATTACAAACAAAACGAATCAAGAGAATGTACAAGCTCATGTCTTAGAAGATACTTGCCGATCAGCGATCAGTTATAGATCAATTTCAACAGTGGAGCATCTAATAATGTCATGCAAGCATCAAATGAACCAAGAATTGGCTGAAAGCACTAGCAGAGAATTGTTTGCCTGCATGTTGGAGTGTATCAGACGAAACAGAACAAGTTTGTTCAAAGTGCTCGTTGGTCATTATCGCACCTCACAAGGCATTCAACCTAGAGTGGAAGTAGAGTATGACGAGCAAGAAAATGATTACAATAATGGTGGTGCCAGGATTGATGAGCGTGACATACAGTGGTCAGTCGTCGACGAAATAATGCCTTATGCCTCCGTAAACCCCGACCTTGCACCACTGCTTATTTTGTTAGTTACTTATGAGAGACTTTCAATGGCACAATATTTGATCGAAATGCTTCAGCTGGTAATTAACAGACCATTAATTCGTTTAATTTTGAAAGCGCTGCTTAACATTGAATTAAGAAAGCGTGAGGGCAGAGCTTTAGTATTTGAATACCTTGCAAGAATTAGCGAAGGAAAACCTCATTTGCTACATCTGTGTGCACAAGTTGGGCATGAAACTATTGTCAAATACCTCATTGAAGATAAACACCAAGACCCAAATGAAATAGACTCGGAGAGTGGATGGAATGCAGGTCATTATTGTGTTTCGGAGCCTGTGCAAGATTCCAATCGGGAACATGCTTTTGAAGTATTAAAATCACTTATAGAAATGACACATATGGACTGCCTCGGTCTTTTCGATCGAAAAGGTAGAAGTGTCCTCCATTTGGCAATGGAAAATGGTCACACACAGGTAGTGGAGTACATCGTTAAGCATAAACTAAACCTGAAACCTTATGAAGAAGTACAAGATTCTTTGAACTTGGAAAAGATAGATGAATGCATCAATGAAATAGAACGAATTGCACAAATCATGCCAGATATCATGCACTATGAACCCATATTGCTAAAATTAATTCATCGAAAATATAAGTTAAACGAAGCGAGGAATTAATTTTACATAAACTGATCGTCAACATAAAACCATGTATTACTTTATTCATATTATCGTCGTTCCGACCTTAAGTGCGATAGATAAATCTAATTATTATGAATGTATCAATTGGGAAAAATAAAATCGTATGTTTAGAAATAATCAAGCCTTTGCGTTTTCTCTTTCGTATTGGAAGCTCCTGTAGAATCACAATCTTTAAAGCATTTGAAGAGATTAAAAAATGCAGCAAAATACGGTACTCGATGGTGACTATTTCAATCGGAATAAAATCGTGATAAAGTAACATTATCTTTCTAAATCACTGTACTTCGTAAATCAGGTTAGTGTTATTAACAGCATTGAATGGTAGTTGAATCATCGTATCCAGTACTCTAAATTTCGGAATCACAAAACCTCAACGATCAGGGAATGTTTCTGTATGGCCGCTACCGGTGGGCTCGACGCTATGTTATTCGGTAACTGTAACGACGCTCCCCATGTTCTATGGTGGAGCAGTTAGAACATCTGCTTACAGGTCATCGAGCACACTCCGGAGAAGAGTTGATTGTATTTCGCAGGAAAACTGGCACACGGTAAGACTTCAAAGGGCAGCTGAGCATCATGTGCCACCGAAATCGAAACTTCAATCATACTTTTAAGCCTGATGAAAGCGCATCCAATCGCTCCCATGTGCCGCTCCACTCCTGCCCCTGGTAGCCCCACACAAATCCATCTCGCTAGCGACTGACGACCCGTCCGGTCGAGGCATGCAATTGCTCTTTTACGACAGCGAACCATCATAACTCGGAAAGCTTGCTCGATTCACCACGTTTTACCCTGGGAACCCGCCGAGAAATATGGAAGGCATCTTTTGTGTACTACCCGCGTGTATTTGTGGCTT
Source organism: Anopheles darlingi (assembly GCF_943734745.1). NCBI lineage: Eukaryota > Metazoa > Arthropoda > Insecta > Diptera > Culicidae > Anopheles > Anopheles darlingi. The sequence continues at coordinate 21,563,401 of NC_064875.1, forward strand.
CGCGAATCAGTGTAATAGACCGTCAGCTGCTGGTGCTACGTCGAAAAGAGCATTTGATAGAGTGAACCCGGCCGGGTACCGAGAGCGAACCCACACCGAACGGCAGTTAATGTGGGTCAATCGCATTACGATTTTGATGCGCTAGATGCTTGAGCTTGGTGGCGGCAATCAATATATTCACCAACGGCAGCCACCATCGCCGGACTAATGCGATTCCGCGTGCGCGGCTTCTGCTGATTGCGCCATAACGAGATTACGAGTTCCGGGCATTGGTTCAAGCTGGAAATTCTTTCGCAAAAACTACACCCATCCCGGGGATACACGGCTGGAATTCCAGTGGACGTGCGACAAGCATTGATGGTCAACCAATTTTAAACAGTGAAGTTAACGCTAATGCTGTACGGTACAAGATGACCTTGGATTACTGTGTGGTTCTTGCGATAATAACTGCCAATCTCATTCATCGTGGAAGACCAGATCGGAGGCTCCAAACAGTCGGAACAGTGGAGAATCGACAATAAATCCTTGCGGTAACTAATTCGACAAACAAAACGCATAAAGTTGATTGTTTCTTACTCTACGACGTATATTTCATTGTATTCTAAAGTATATGGTTTTTTGGCGCGAACGATCTGTTTCGAAACGGTTCGTTATCGCTTATGTTCAATTATAGTTTACACATGCTGTAAGATAGGACACCCTCCATTCATGATACGTCGTCGTACTGTGTCGTACCAGTTTCCTGGCAGAGTCCTGGCGACATGACGATCAATAGTAATGTTAGTTCGTGTTTTCATAGTAAGTAGTCAAAAGATTGAGCGATTTAGCTAGGTACAACATTAGGCTACATGCGATACTTCATCCGCACGTTAAAAGAACGGTAGAGGAACCGGTCAACATATGTAAAAGCGGCGGAAGTTTAGACATTGGCAGGATAATTTCCATGTACGATATCATGGTCTATAAATTCGATTTTCTTAAACATGCCCAAGGAATCCGGGTTGCAATGCTAAAGTAAATTCCGAATTGCCTAAAATAGACCACCTTTGGTGAGAGGTTTGTGAGTCTCGCAGCGAGATCAGAGGTGTAAAAAAACGCAAACTATCTCCGACTCGATTCCAGGTATAAAAAAGTGAATTCAAACATCCTATCAAAGGTTCCGAAATACAACAAATCGTGTACGGAAGAGGAATAGTCCAATCGATACTTCTAGTTTTAAATTTTATGATTGCCAAAATGCACAATCTTTTGGGATGTGTTTTTGGGGGTGGCCGGAAACAGTCCGGAAACGTAACAGTAACTGAACAGCTTGAGTCGCTTGTTTGCCATCCGCTATACCCAACCCGATGTCCTCAGTTCCTAGCAGCTTTGACGATGCCCTTTTCTCTTCCGATCGCCTGTTTGCTGCTTATGGTGATTGCCTAAAAACAAGAATCTTAGGTGTTACGGTCCACACGCTCCGTCCTCGATGACTGGCCTTGGTGATCGTGTGATTCGCTCGACGACGATGATAACGGTGGCCGGAGAGGGGTATCTATTTCACCGTCGAGATAGTTTGCTGCGGTGTGCTGTTGCTCTGCACCCAATGTCCGAACACGTCCCGGCAGTGCGTGACGACACACTCGCTGCTACAGTACTCGTCCTCCCAGTCCGAGTTTATGATGGCCAAGTTTGTGCAGCCTTGCCGTATGCATTGCTGGGGTTGTACCGTTTGCTCTACCTCGCTGGCGATCGCCGGACCGGATGGTGGTGCTTCGGTGGGTTGCATCTGCGTCGTGTGGTCCACCACGGTTCCGTTGTTCAGGTGCATGCTGCCGCTACCGTCGCCACCAACCGGAACACCGCCCTGCTGTCCCTGCGGTTGATGGAGCGGCGGATTCGGATTCGGAGTCAGCTTGACGCTTTCGCTGTAGCGCTGGCTATCGAAATGGAGTTGCGGCTGTTGCATCCAGTTGCTGCGCTCTGCTATGCCCTTGCACAGCAGGAAGATGATCACGTTCCGCAAGCAGGAAACAAGCGCCTTTTACCTAAAAATCTTGTGTTTTTGATAAATGCGACTCTCGATTTTTTTATTGCCTTGTCTTTTGTCATTTGCTCCCTTCTGTAATGACCGACCTCAAGGTTTATGAAACTGAATTGCGATCGTTCGAATCGTGGCAGTTCTGATAAAAAGTAAAAGTATATATTTTAGCCTATTATTTAATTTTTTAGTGGTTTAACTTTTATATTAGTCCTACTGATACTAATTTACGTTAGTTTTCTTGTTCCAGTGCACAAGTCATGGGCATAAACCAAGGTACTTTAAAAAGACAGGTAGTTTCTTAACCGCTTTGACAGGTCACCATTTTCAATTTGTTTGACATTCATAGCAGGGCGCTTTTTATCAACAAAACCACGTGAGTTTCAAGAAGAAGAAGAAGAAGATGTGGGCAAGTTTGGTGGTTTTTATCAGGGAAAGTACTTGATTTCACTCTTTTTCGAATGTTTAAATGATTCATCTCTCTATTTAAGATCATTCGAGCGACCGAGTTGTGTTTTACAGCGAGTGAGCACGGTCCAGGAACGCTAGCTAGCTCTTGTTCTAGGCCGGGTGGCAAGACCTACGGACCGATACCATATTGAAACACTAGGAAGAATTTGGAGAATATTTGCATAAACTTTAACTTTCGTGCCACTTTTCGTGAATTTGAACTGTCGTAATACCACAGAAAAGCGAAAACAGCTCCGAAAAGTGCGTTCCCGAAGTAAACATCCCACCATCCCGTGAATGTCAAACTCTGAAGTTTTTTCTAAAATACGATCGAGGATTTGTTCTGGATAAAGCTACCTGTCTTTTTAAAGTACCTTCCCAAGCAACCACAGGTAGCCTTCAGTTCTCATGAGGAGAACAATAAATCCCCCTTAAGGCTCCAACAGTTCTGCTGCTGACAACAATCAGAACACGAAATCCCCCTGAAGGCTCAAACAGTTCTCCTATGAGAACACGAAATCCCCTCGAAGGCTCAAACAGTTCTCCTATGAGAACACGAAATCCCCCTGAAGGCTCAAACAGTTCTCCTATGAGAACACGAAATCCCCTCGAAGGCTCAAACAGTTCTCCTATGAGAACACGAAATCCCCCTGAAGGCTCAAACAGTTCTCCTATGAGAACACGAAATCCTCTGTCCAACACCAAATCGTGTGAAATTTAATTTTTTTATTATTAGTTCAAGTGGCGTCGAGATTCGAGCCGGGTTAAGCCGTGCTGTCAGATCGCGCACACTTGAAATAAGCTCTCTTTCCTCTTGATCGTCGACGCGACCGGACGTGCTTATCGTGTGAGCAACATCTGCGCTTTTTTTGGTGATCATTTTGGGAAAAACCCTCGCGTGCATCGACAAACCACCGCAAAACTTTGTCCGACCGTCTCTTCTATTAGTGCGGACCCGAACCAGGCTCTGAAGTGGATCCGAACCAGACCGTGTGTGGCCTCATATAACGTAAAAAAATCCAATATGGCGACCTTTCAAGTTCTAAGACACCACCTCTCTATTTGATACGGCATTGACGTTCGCAAGTGCGTAATAACAGGAATGATCATGGTAAGCATTGCGAAAATCGCTGTAAAAAGTGGAAGATTCTTAACATTTTCAGCTTTTCCGTACGCTATCACCCTCTTCATCGTTTCTGTTGACGCCGCAAGTGCTACCAATTATCACCATCATCATCAGATGCAGATAGGCAACAACAGCAGCATCCGGTACATCATGTACCGCCGGTGCAAGTACCTCGAAAATTGTCCTTCTTTCTCTGCGTTGGTCCTTCTGCTAGCACGCGTGCTAGACAAGGGGCTAGTTGAGGCACGTTCACTAATTTTAGAAACCGAAATGAGTTCTTCAAGTAGAAGGTAACTAACCATTTAGCCATGGTGTCCCATTCTTAGACATAATCTCCTTTCCAGATGGATCGTTGCTATGCTTTTGCTCGTTTGCCTACAATCACCACTAACAACTGCCTCGCTTTTGGAATATATTTGGCCTGCGCAGGGGGACACGGGTAAGCAATTGGTAGCAGGATTAGGTAGGTAAGCTGCTTTCAATAATGTCCCTTTCCAGGCGATCAATCGACGGCGATCGATACTTTTCCGGGAGTACCGTATGAGCTGAGGAAGAGTTCATACGGGAAGCATCGAAATGGATCGGAATGACGCTGTCCAAACTGGATCTCTGTCATCATCGGATCGTGTTGAAGCTGAAGAAATCCTGCCACGAACTGAACGGAGAGCAAATGGGGAAGTTGGCGGTGATGCTGCTCAACTGTCAGTCCGATTCCGAGGGCCGGCCTCTGTTTCCATGCACGGATGAGATGTCGTTGCGCCAGTGCAGGGAACGGATGGATTCTGATACGTGGAACGCCTATCATCTGATCACGAACCGTGCCAAAGCAGTATGTGCGAGCGTACGGCATGAACAGTTTCGTGGATTAACGGAGCTCACGGTGAATAAGTTGATGAGCACGGCCCACGAGCTGCTGCGGATGATGGGTGAGCTAGCGGACAGTCAACAGAAGCTGCAGAGCGTTACTCGGGAAGCTATCGACGAGATGGTGGGCAACAACGAGTGCATTATGCACCAGCAAGTTGACATCATGAAACTGTCCGAGGTGCATCGGGCAAAGGTCGAGTCCAATTTCTGCGAACTGGTGCGCGAGAAAAGTTTAATCCGAGCCGGGCAGCAGGAGGTGGCCGTATTGTTGACAGATTTGCGCGCTCGGATCGATGGTAGCATGAGGCAGCTAGAGCAACAGCCCAAGCGCAGCAAGGTAAACCACGATTCCCTGTTGACCGATCTAGAGCGTTTGCAGGCAAACGCAGCCGCCATCGCGACCAAGATTGATGAAACCGGGATTCATTTTGTCGAGCATCACCGTGTGGCAGAGCAGCAATACCGCTACACGTTGGAGCAGTTGTAGCGTATCAACGCAACCGTTGCTAATGTGCTACAATCTTTGGGCAGTGTACGAGACGATTTCAACCGGCAGCTAGCATGGTTTGCGGAGAAGATTAGTGGCGGTGAGAATGCACTCCAGAAGGCGTACATCATCTTACTGCACTTTAGCTTTCTGCTTGTCGGAATGATCTGTCTAGCCTTCGTTAGGGCAGATAAACTGTTGCGTATTGCACTAATCGTGGCCGTTCCTTGCAATATGATTGGAGGACTGTTGGATTTGTTTCAACCGGATATTTCGCGGCTGTTCATTGCGCTGGGTTGTATAGCCTTCATAGTTCATAATAAATCCTAGTTTTTTAAAATTAAAATTTGGTGTTATACATATATTTGTAGAAAATAAATATATATATCATATATATGTATGTATATGTATATGTACACAATATATACCGTCAAATAAATATATATATATGTACACAATATATACCGTGCCAGCGCACCCTGCGGACAAAATGTGAACTATTTTGGGGGATTCAGCGTTCTCCTCAGACGTTCTGATGGGCATTCTGAATCCCCCAATTTTGTATGGAGAAATTGCTGCAAATTTTGGGGGATTCAGAATGCTGATGAGAACAGCC
>NC_064875.1:21573966-21581466 GCF_943734745.1 Anopheles darlingi
GACAAAACTGTGACACAAATAAACCAACAAATCTAACCACAGTGTTTTAAAAGGCGTTTTAGGCTGTTGAGGGCTAAGGAAGGATCAGAACGTTGTGAACACAGCAACAGTAAATAAACCGTGGGATAGCTGCTTCCGGTTTGGGAAGCGCCTCTTGAAGGAGCATCGTTCTCTGCAGTAACCCTTGAATAGCTTATGGTGCGGATAGTCGATGCAAAGTTGCTAATAATTCTCAAACTGTAGTAGGAGATCGAGTGTCATCTTGACGAGTCGGATTTTTATGCCTTTCATTCTGTTGGTTCCAAAGACATTTGGGGTTTTTAGTTAAATCCATTAGTGGCCTATTGGTAAATGCATATTATTAGCAGTTATTAGTAGCTACTAAGTATATTTTAGTAACTATAGTAACTCAACGACTTTGCTGGTTGAATTCAAATCCGTTCGAGTTCCACTTAACCTTTCGAGCACAATTCGAGTACGAGTTTGACAGCCAGCCGTTTGTTTTGGCTCCGTGTCCTGCGTAATAAAAATCCGATTTTCCAGCAAAAAATCCGAATAAATTGTAAAAAGTAGTGATAACGATCGCTGGAGTAAAGATAAACCACAATTTCCATCGAAGATCACCTTCCGACCTCGGATTCTCGACGCAGGAGGACGCTGTGGTAAGTTACTCGGTTCCGCGCAGGCAAAAAACCGCCCCATAACGGAACGGAAGAAACCGTAGGGCTTCCTTCCTGCTGCTGAAGAAGCCACAATCTAAACCCGATCAGCCTGGCGACCCTGGCAATGGGACGCCCCACAAAAAAAAGACGCTAGCCTGGGACAGATCACGACGGGGTCGTGGTGGTTTTTTGATAAGAAACATCATTCCCTCGCATTCCCCTCGCTGAACGCGCATTAGTCATCACACCGATCGAGTAGCGAGATCGTGTTATCTCTCCGAACCGGATTATTTACTCGGCTAACTTACTTTCGTTTTCGCTTACATGCGGCTCGGTCTACACAAAGTTGGGGAACCAAACGGCGGTGCTCAGTCGTCATCGTCAGGCCGGAAGTAGTCACACAGCTTTCTGAATTACGCCTGATCGCACACGACGGAAAGGCTTATAACCCTTCAACTCTCCCCACCTCCTCTCAGGGTCCTCCGTACGTCGAAAGGAAACTAACAGCTCCAGCCACAAATGTCGACGGAAGGTGATAGGTTTGGATTACCACGGGGTATCGGGCAGCGAGACTACGGAGCGATGAGCAGTACGGCCGGTTCTTCAACGGGTGCCACCACCCTCGGTGGCTTTAGCCCAACCGAGTTTATCTCGCTGAGCGAATCGATCGCCGCCAACACGATCATGGTGAAGCAAAGCTGGCAGTTCCTGGAGAAGGTGAACCGGCTAATCGGATCGGCCAAAGACAATCAGTCGCTGCGGGACAAGATGTAAGTAATGGTTATGAAGCACTGGGCTGGATAGTTTGATCGATTTCCAATCTCCTCTTCACTCTCCGCGCTTCTAGCAACGACAATCAAAGTGGAACGAACCAAAAGATCACGATGACGACTCGCGATCTGCAGCGACTGACGACGGTGGTTCGGAGTGGCGATAAGCAACAGAAACTGCAGGTCGAGAAGCTTACGTCCGACTTTAAGAACATGGTCCAGGCCTACTCCAAGAGCCAGCAAAGCATCGCGGCCAAGATGAAGCAGGTACTGCTGGTGAACGCCTCACAGGCCGATGATCAAGCCAGTGGGGGCGGTGACGGCGGCATGGGAGATAGTGCGTCGGAGCTGCTGCAACAGCAGCAGCAGATGCAAATCCAGCAAAGCTTGCAGTTTGAACAGCAATTGTTGCTTGAGCGTGAACAGCGCGTCCGAGAGATTGAAGCGAACGTGCTGGATGTGAACCATATAATGCGTGAGCTGAGCAGCCTTACGAACCAGCAGGGCGAAGCCATCGGTAAGGGTCGATGGGAGAGGGGAAAGATCTGTATCATAAATGGGACTGTATCATTAATCGGCCATCGTCTTATCGACATTCATTTTTTAGATTCGATTGAAAACTCTATCGCCGGCACAGCCGAGAATGTGGAGCGAGGTGCGGAGGAACTGGATAAAGCAGCCACCTATCAGAACAAGTATAGACGCAAGGTTCTAATTCTTCTGATCATTGCTGTGATACTAGGACTTATCGTTACTGGCACCATCATCTCGAAGCTGAAAAGCTAAGCCCCTTCCAATGTTATGCTATTTCGAATCAGTTCGAATGGTTTCGTAAAATCGTTTGATATTCCCTTCTATCTTCCTGTCATTCCCCTTCCCTTTCTTCAATCAGAGTATCTATTGGGCTTAGCCAAGTGTCGTGTGTGCCACGCTCGTTCAAAGCAAGTGCTTCGATACTACGTGGTACATCTATTGCATTTGCAGCAACAGCAACAGCAAACAGCAGCATAGACACATGAAGAGGGTTTTGGACACCTCGCATCGAAAGGAATCGAATGGAAAACGTTATTCAAGTGCACGTGTCTTATCTAGCGAGGGATAAGTGTTTTGTTTTCTTTTTTATATGTATTACTCGAATTAATAAAGGCTAAATATCTGGACATACATACGTGTCGATTGACGGCCTCACCCAAGGCTCAACTCTCTATAGAAATGTGCATGATGACCGGCGCTTCTCTATGATATCCTTCAGGTTCTGGCTGCAAGCAATAAGTATAGAGCATGACTTGTCCGGTTCTTATCACATTCTATGGCCCACAATACCAATTGATAGTCGCTTGTCAACTACATTCGACTGACCAAAGAACACGAGTTTTCGAGTTTGCGGGCTCCTTAAAATAAATTTTACGAACTGCTATCTCTTAACAAATGTTGCCTGTTAGTCATTATAAACGATTTCTCGACGGTTTTTTTTTATCAGTTTTTGGGTTCCCCTAAAATGACGACATTCCGAACAACTATGGCCACTACTCTGCGCCTCTCAGTCTCCAGCAAGAGCTCCACTCCGTTGGAAGTAGCCATAGCATTTTGAATAAACGGAATTTCTAACTTGAAGTATCCACCTCAGTGTTTCCTACGAAGGGAAATAGTTCTAACCGCTGCGATGGCTAGAGAGAGTGAAAGGTTTGCTTTACCTCGTGGTATTGAACAACAGGGTTACGGAGCGATGGGCAGTACGGTAGGCCCTACATTCTCAAGCTCCAACTAAACTGAGATCACCTCGTTGAGTGCCATGATAGCCGCCAACACCTTGCAAGTGAGACAAAGTTGGCAGTACCTGGAAAAGGTGGCGCCAATGATTGGCACACTGAAGGACACTCGCTCGTTGCGTTACAAAATGTGAGTATTATGGCCTCGTGCCTTAATCTAGTTCTTTTGGCATCAATACCGCTATTTACGGGTTCACCATATCTCCATGGTACAACTCAATTTGTCGTTTAGTGATTTTGATACATTCAATTTTTCAATTCAATTTTACTGTCTCTAGCCATGATAATCGAACGGGGACAAATCAACGGATCATAATGACTACACAAGATCTGCAGCGTCTAATGGGGTTAGTACCACGAGGGGAGAAAGAGAAAAGGCTCCAAGTGGATTTGCTTAAATACAAGTTTACGGAAGTGGTAAAGGCTTACACCACTAGCCAGCAGTACATCGCAGACAAAATGAAGGAGGTTCTATTGGCGAATGAGATCGTCGACGATCAAGCCAGTGATGACGGTGAAGATGTCACAGACAACAGCAGGTCGGACCTCCAACAGAAGCTGATACAAATCAAACCAGACCTGCATTTAGAACATAGACGATTACTCGAACGTGAACAGGAAATACTTGATATCGAGACAGCCGTGGTCGATGTGAACCACATAATGCGCGACCTAAGCAACCTTGTGCATCAGCAGGGCGGAGGCATCGGTAAGATCGGTTTGAAATGGAACGATCGTAACTATGAAGTCATCCATAAACGATTATTATGTCCTTTACAGATTCTATTGAAAATGCCATCACCCATGTAGCCGAGAACGTGGAGAGAGGCACAAAAGACTTAGGTAACGCAGCTACTTATCAGAATAAAAGTAGACGTAAGGTTCTAATAATTCTGATCATTGCTGTGATATTAGTTCTTCTAATTACTTGCACCATCATCTCGAAGCTGAAAAGCTAGGCTTTCCATGAAATATTTTTAAATTCCTTTAAATTTGTTACTCTCTTTCCTTTTTAATCGAAGAAGAAGGTTTGGGCACCTTAAATTTATTAGAATTGAATGGAGAGCGTTAATCAAGGGCGCGTGTCACGTTTTCGATATTGTGTTAATAAATAAAAGTTAAATATTTGAATCATACGTGTTGATTAACTTTGCAGACAGATCATTCTCCTGACAGAATCTCCGATTATTATCTATCATCTGCATTATCTGTACTTATCTGTTCAGAAGTTACAAAAAGTTCTAGAAATGGCGAACAGTAGAAGAATTCCCAGTTAGATGAAATAAGAAATAAAGGATTATTGTGTAGTTAGCAAACTATCTAAATAGTGTACGAGGATCATCAAAAAACTTTACTAAAATCCATCAGCCTTTAGCAGCATGCGAAAACAGTTGGTTGATTTTACTTTATGCATACTATTTCCCTGCATATATATTGTATTCAAATACTATAGCTCTTCGAGAAGTCGTTTTGTTTGACTAATAACCGTTTGCCAACTGCGTTCGAATGTCTACGATAACGATTTTAAATGTAGTGGATGTTTCGATTTCTCCATGGCTTTGCTTTCTAGTGCTGCTTGGTAGTCATTGTAACTACTGATTACAGGAAAGACAAAATCTATTTTTAAGGATTTGTAATAGACGTCTGAATCGACTGACATACTCTGCGCCTCACAGTCTCCAACCAAAGTTCCACTCCGTCGGAAGTAGCCATAGCGTTTTGAATCTACTTCAGCGTTTCAGCGCAAATAGTTCTAACCGCTGCTGTAATATGGCTAGAGAGAGTGAAAGGCTTGCTGTACCTTGTGGTATTGGACAACAGGGTTACGGAGCGATGGGCAGTACAGAAGGTCCTTCAAGCGCAAATTCCAGTCAAACTGAATTCACCTCGCTGAGTGCTATGATAACAGCCAACACGTTGCAAGTGAAACCAAGTTATAAATACCTGAAACAGCGGTCCATCGTGGTCAACATGGAACAGAACCTACTGACGAATGTTCAGCTGGCAAAAGATCAAGACAGTGGCAACGTTGACGCGGATTACAACACTTCGGATGTAGTAGCGATGGATGTCGGAAGCGACCAGCAGGTGCTCGATGGTGAACTTTCTCATTTTCCTCCCGCTCATATTGGTAAGCAAGTGTGCATGTGCAAGCAGGTAGTGTTGATTTCTCTTGGTTTGATCAGCGAACTATCCGTTGTCCTATCTTCATAGCTATCGTCGATCCGGAGGGTAACGCCAAGAAAGGTATCGGCGCAAAGCTAAAATTTCTGTTCTGTTGCTAGCTTCTGGTACTGATCCGTGTTGGTCGTGAATCGTATGGAACACGTTTTATACTTCTATCACATTGCACATCAGCGTTTATTGTACTACTCGATTTAATAAAAAGTATACAACCGGATGTCATACTCACTCACATGTGGCAGCAATTTCGGTACGACGAGTGATAATTCTTCCCGCAGTTTGTCGGTTCCGCAGTACAACACAAGCTTACGAAGTGAAGGAGGCAGTACAGCAACCGTATCGGGCATTAACAACGCACATCCGACCCAGAGGGACTCTAGCGTAGGGAGATTGAACGAGGCAAATGACACGGGAAAGGGTGTTACGATGGTTTCCAACCGTAGCTCCCGTAGGTTGCTGAGACGGGAAAGTTGCTGTAGCGCCTGGGAGCCGATGATTTGCAACGAAGAGATTGAAAGCACCGTTAGGGAAGTGCATGTATCACAGATGGCAATGAATGTGTTCTCTGGCGTACTGGTTTCGGCCAGTGTTAACGATTCTAGGCTTTTCAAGCGTCGATAGAAGCGCTGGGTGTAGATGGGGCGGTGCGTTTCACGTATGGGTCCAGGTCGTATCGTCAGCTTCAACTCTTTAACGCCGTCGAGCGCTAGGAGATAGAGCAAATCTTCATTGTGAGCCGGTGTATAGAAAGGGGCGGATCGATCGATCAACACATCGAGAAGGTGTAGACGCTGCATTTCGAGTTGCTGCGGAACGATCGTGTCCAGTTCCAGGTGTCGTACGGTGTCACTATGCAATCGGAGGAGTGAGCTACTGCTAAAGCATCCATTAAGACGGAGATCACGAAGCTGTGACATCGCAGGGATCGCTTTGACTACCATCTCAAGCAACTGGCTCGCTTCCTGCTTCAGGACGATTCGCAGCGACACCAACTGCTCTAGGCGATGTGGTTCGAACAAGGTCCACAGCATCCCTGAGGCCGATCTATTGCAATCGCTACGATCTTCCAGCTCTAGGTTGAGGTTTCGATAAACTCGACTGGATCGTTTCACAGCTTTTAAAAGGAATAGCCGTTTTGAATCCCCGGCGTCTTCGCCGTGCTTCCTGAAGGGTGATGCTTGGCCGTCTTTCACGTGCACCGGCCATCGTACCAGCGGAACGTAAAGCGTGAAGCGTTTGATATATCCACCGGAGAAGATGATCTCGCACCAGCGGCGGCAGGTAAGGGATGCACACTTTAAACTGTGCAGATCGAGACGATCAAATATAAAGCACAGGATCTAAAACATAAAGCCGGAAGGGGTTAAAACGGAGCAGGGCCAGTGAGAGCCTTCGGAATCGTGGTTACCTCGTAGGGAAGCTCATCGTAGCGTTGGGCATTCCGTCCTTTCCTGCTCATTACACTAGGTTTTTGGGGAATTCAACAATTTCAGCCAATTTAACGGTCCACGGCAGAATTTTTTTTCACATCTTTTGTTTATTTATCTTTTCGAATGACAGGTTCAGAAAATTGGCCGCTTAGAGGCCGCTTAGCAGTCGCTTAAGCGTGAGCGGTCACATTGCATACTTTTTGCAATAGGGGAGCTGGCCTACTGGGCCTCAGTCGCCGATCAAAATTTGGCGCGCATTTCAACTGCCAAAAATCTAGGAACGATCGAAAATCTTATCTTTTCCAACCAAAAATTGATATTGTTAAACGTGTTAATTAACGGGAAAGCATGTCGCAAAGACGCAACTACACTAATCGATTAACACATGAGGTAAACGGAAATCATTCTCGTCTGTAGCTCGCTCAAACCATACTTGCTTTTCTCGTGTTTCAGGTGTTGTGTATGGTGTTCGATCGTCTGGATCTGGAGAATGTAAAAAACGCGTCGCTCACCTGCCGACGATGGAACAACATCATCTTCTCAAGCGGATATGTGGACAGGTTCTCGTTAAATCTAGCCATAATGGACTTAAATGTATATCCTGAACCAGTGATAAGTGAAGCAGAATTGGACCATAACATCATCAACTATAGATCGACCTATGACCACCTACGTGGAAAAAAGA
>NC_064875.1:21586466-21611466 GCF_943734745.1 Anopheles darlingi
GCTGACGAGTTAATCGAGGATTGGCTAGCCCATCGGGGCATGGTCAGCGCACCGGATGCAACACGACCAGCATTCAGATGTGCGTACGGTTGCAGTAATCCCCACAAATCTCCCGAACCGGCAATGGCATGCTCCAGCCCGGTCGCAGTCAGTGCAGTCACCGGATCCGTCGGCAGGCACTGAAGGAAGATCTCCTCCAGTAGATTCTCGAGCCCTGCGCACAGATAAACCGCGGCGTACTCATGCACGAACCGTCCTAACCGTGCATCGGCCATCCAACGATGGAACCGACCAACCGGTAGCTGCAGTCCAGCCCGGGACGATTTGCTCTGCTTCAACGCACTATCACCGGGCACGGCAAACATGGCGGCCGCTCGGAGACACGCCTTGATACAGGAATCGGATAGGGCCGGCGAAAGAACGATCTTGAAGGCACCCGCTACCTCATGCTTCGAGCACAGACCAAGACTACCGGACAACCGTTGGACTTCGCGTGCGACACGCACCAGAGCACGCTGCAGTAGATAACCGAGCCGTGGTACGGCCTCAACGGATACACGCTCCGCGTACTCCCGGCACCGACCAGTACGGATAACGCGCAGAACACAATGCTGACTCCAGGGTGGATGCTGTAGCTCCACCAGCCGGTTATGCGAATCGACCCACACGAACTCGTCCGCGCTCGTCACGTTCGTGTTGACCGTCTCGAGGGAACTGTAGCGACCGAGCCGTCGGACCGGTTCCGAGCTTTCCGAGCCAGCACTTAAGCTACTATACGTGGAGGTGGACGTGTGTGAGCGCATCGTCAGCTGTTGGATCGCCATCTTTATGTCCTCGAGACCACCGCCACCCCACGGTATCTTGGCCGGAGTCGCCCGATGCCGGGAACGGGAATGGTTCGAGCTAGCCCGGGATCGGGCACTCCGATTCGTCACACCAGCCGCCAGACGATCCTCGGGCAGTGGTCCCAGGGGTCCACCGGTTCGGTTAACACCACCACCACCTGGTGAACTGCTGCCATGGCCAGTGTCTGACATGCTGGCATGACCGGATGAACGGTTCTCATCCGATGAGCTGTGGCACTCGTTAACCCGCTGCAAGCCCCGGAAATCGTGCGTTCCGGCGTGATGATGCGATCGCGTTATCCCCAATCCGCCCGCTGTCTTCGGCCCTTGTGGACCACCACTAGCACCCAGTGGTTGCCCAGGTCCATGGTGCTGCTGTTGCTGATGCTGCAGCTGCTGCTGCTGATGGTGCTGCTGTTGCTGCTGATGGTGTTGCTGCTGTTGTTGTTGCTGCTGCTGCTGCTGCTGCTGATGATGGTACGATGCGGACGATGGTACAGCGTGATGGGATTGGGAGAAGTGTTGCTTCAGATGGCTGACGCTGCTCGCATTGCTCGAACTATTGCTGCCCGATCCACCGACCTGCTGCTGCTGCTGCTGCTGATGATTCTGTTGCTGATCATTGATCGTCGTAACACTGCTGATACCATTACCATGGCCGCTTAGGCGCTGCTGTTTACCATTCAGCAGCTCACCTCCGTTGTGTGCTGAGTTGTTGAGGAGCGATTTGTCCAATCCGGAGCTCACCATCGCGGGCTGTGCCTTCACCGGGGAGCTCTGCACAGTCAGCTTCGTTGGACCGGCGACGGAACGGTGTGGTCCACCGGATTGCTGATTGTGGTGCTGCTGTGGTTGCTGCTGATGGTGTTGTTGCTGCTGCTGCTGCTGTTGCTGTGAATGATGCTGATGATGGCCAGCCGACGAGTGCTGACCATGGTATCCGGCCGGATGCTGACCAGCGGATTGGTGCGGTTTTCGCTGATCCGCCCCTTGACTATTGCTGCTACCGTCGGTCGATGCCGGATGACCTTGCTGGACCGGCGAAAGGTTGTAGTTACGTAGATCGCCTCGCTCACCGGCACCGGCACCCGATGGCCTCAGGGCCATCTCCTTCGATATCCGTGGTGCTGGCGTCGCGATCGCAGGGCTCTGTATGCGGGCACCGGCCGGTGAGGAGATCGGGTTCGATGACGCGATGTAGTGATTACCCGGCGATAGACCATTCGGGCTGGCCGGGAAGCTGCTTCCGCCGGATCCCGGAGTGTGGCTCGTGTTGGCCAAACCTATGCCACCGTTGCTCTGATTGCTGGAGGTGTTGGGCGGTGAACTGACCTGCCCATTCGCGACCGCTGTCCCCGACGGTCTGTTGGAAGAACAAAAAAAAACAGAGAAAGAATGTTAACAAAATGGTACCATTGGTCATTGGGTTAATTGGTTAGGAAGCTGCTTGTGTCATGCTCATCGTGTCATCGCCCATCATTGACCCACTCCCCTACCGTGCCCTCCAGTTCTGCACGAAGCTCCAATCGAACGGATCACCGACGTCATCATCATCGTAACCGTACTCCACCGGTCCATCGGCTCCCGTTTCCTCGAACACGGCCTGCACGATATCGGTGGCGACCTTGAAGCTTTCCTCGATCCGTATATTGATCACTCCATTAATGACACTCTCAACGAACGAAGGTAACGATGCATCGGCCGCACCATCGGTCGCTACCGTCTTATCGACGCGCCGGATCTCGACCACCTGAGTGTGGTTCCTTGGTTCTCCCGGATCAGCACCACCGGAAGTTGATGCACCGGCTGCAGTAGGCGTAGAAGCGACACTTCCAGCATCCGCCACGATCACCGAAGACTGGCTGGCACCGTTGGTTGCCGTTGGACTGGGATTGAATCGACTTTTCTCCTCGAGCACCGACTTAAGCTGCAGCATAAACTCTTTCCCCGGTTTACCCGGTGGTATCGGTGGTTGATTGTTGTGGCGCGCATGTGACTGACCGTCCGCCATGGCCGCTGGCGACCGTTTCTCGACCGCATCGCGTACGGTCGGTTTACTAGAACCGATGATCTCGCGCTGTCGCTGCAACTGGCCCGTTTCTTCACAAAGACGTTGCGCATGGTAGACATTTAGTTCGCTTGACTTGGGAGGAGGCGGTGTACCGGAGGGTGGTGGTGGTGCCGGTCGTGACTTGTCGCTTGCGTGTGGTTTCCGGTGTGCGATCGAGTCACCGAAGTAGATGATCACTTTGTGATCCTTTTGCTTTTCGATCTTCTGCCCCGAAGATGGTGGTGGTGTTGGCGATGCTGGCGATGATCCCCGACCGTAACCATAGTAATCGTCCTCCTCCGTTAGGTTGTTGGTGCTTTTGATCATCTTCGAGCCGAGGGCACCGGTGTAGCGGTACCGGTTACGACCGTTCCCTCCCACTTCGCTCGCAATCTCGTTGCAGCTCTGAGCCTTCTTCATCCGTCCACTCGGTGGTGGTTGACCGTACTGTTGCTGCTGCTGTTGATGGTGTTGTTGCTGCTGCTGCTGCTGCTGCTGCTGCTGGTCCGGATTGCAGCAATCCCCTCGACGGTCCGGTGATCGCTGCTGGTACTCGTTCGAGGTGCGACGACGCAGAATGAAGTTGTCGTTGCGCGTCAGCTTCACGTTCTTGCAGTACTTGCTCGATGGTGAATGCTGGCTTCCGGTTTCTCCACCACCACTGCCACCACCGTTCGCGTTTGCTTTCGGTGGTGGTTTCACCTTCAGCTTGTAACCGCGCAACTCCCGGCACAGACTGCACGTGCAGTCGTCCGTACAAATCATCGTCGTTGGAGTGGTTGGGTTGAGGTGTTTTTTTTCAGCTGCAGGTGATTTGTGGTTCCGCGGCCATAAGGTGCGCGGCCGGGGCGGGGCTTCAAGCTACCGAGTCTGCACCGAGAGAACAGAGTACCGGGCGAGCGGAAACACGAAGAATGAAAGAGAAGAAGTTATACTTTACTCCGTGGCACACACTAACAAGTCCGGTACGGACAGCAGTTCGGTCAGCGAAACAATACGATGGACTGGACTGTTCTGGTCGAGGAACACGACTTCAACTGGCGGGCAGGCAAATATGAGAAATGAGCAAACGAAGCAAAGTCGTTTTGCAAAACCCAACACGTGGCGATTGTTTCGTTCGCCTTCGTAGCACTGGCGCAATGGCACTCCGAGCATGTCCGAGCGCTCCGAAAAACGTAATCGATGGCCATATTTTGTGGCATTTTATTGCCATCAGGTGCACTTGCCGCACAAATACAGGTGCACCAGCACTCTTGAATGTTGGCAATCTCGGGAGAAGGGCCCCGAAAGCGGAGGTGTAATGACGGTGTTGCAGAATGCAGCAGAACAAACCACTACAGAATGGAACTCCCTCCACGGATGATGGCGGAGGTGATAAAGATAACGAAGATCCGCTCGCAATGGCCACACGCAATGGATGTCGGCCTTGTGCATGTTATGATCGGCTGGCTTCGATCACAACAGCTGATCAGCAGGTTCGAAATAAGGACGCATGCCATGCCTGGACTCGCTTGGACACAACTTTCAAAGTGGTTCGTGATTCACAGCGAGTGGGGTGCTGGCGCTGGCAGCGCATGAACCAGAAGCCAAATTTATGGATCCATTCAAAGTGACCTGGCAAGCAGCGGACTAAGCAACCTGCGCGCAACAGTCAGTCCGTTCTGATAGGATCGCAATTTCTTAATTAGTAACCAGTGGTTGCTGCGCTGGGCAATGTGTTGGGCTTGCGGAGCTCTCAGGTAGATCCGTTGGCATAACAACGATCAGACTACCTCTCTTGTTGGATACTATTTCATTCTAATGTTCGATTGTTCCGAGTTCGGGCTAAAGATCGTCTGCAGCAGGGAGCCAGATTTACCAAAAAAAAAGCGACTGCTGCTCTCGTTGCTCTACAAATTGGTGTCTATGCAAACAATTGTCAATCTCGTGTACCTCTTCTCGTGTCGTCGATCGGACTCCATGTACGCGCCCGTAGATCGTCCACAGATACGCAGACACGGAATGGGCTTGCTAGCAGCGCGTTTATTACGCGTCGTAGGTCGCCTAATTGAAACTAATAGTGCCATAAGTTGGTTGGTTGTTGGATTTGGCCGGAGCTGCGGACCCCCGTTGTGGAGTGAAGTGCTCTCTACTGTCACCTACCGTAGGTTGGTTCGATATCGCTTCATTAGGAACGCTTCGCGCATGGTTACTATTCCTTATATTGACGTGTCCACGTTTGTGTGTGTGCGTGTGTGTGTCTGATGGCGACAACCTCTAGTGGCATGTGCATTTCCTTTTGGAAAATAATAGCATAACCGACCGGCAGGCAGGCAGGCAGCCCGTCCGGACCCGAATGGCTTCGTGGTATGCTCGGTTTGTTGCCACGTCCACGATCGTTTCGAAACAGGACCCCGCAGTGACAGTGTTTAGCCCTTCTAGCTGACTGGCTGGCTGCCGGGCTGGCATGCTGAATTATGCTGTTCACATGCTGTACCGAGTCAACCAGAAGAAATGTGCTCTAAATGTGGTACCGCGTGACACCATAACACCCTCACGAAGGGTCTGTGACAGCCAAGGTCTGTGGCCAGCCGAATTGAGTGTCGACCAGCGGAGTTCGTGGACCAGCTGCAAGATCCCATGCCGACAGATCGCGATCGCGAGCGTGTGTAGCACGGTAGCTACCAATGGTTAACCACAACTCCAAGCCACAGCCACAGCCAGTGTCCAGTCCAGGCAACCGCTGCCGCTTTAACCGCTAAACGATCTCCTGCGCTCTGGCCGGGCGGCGATCGGTTGCAGCAAACAATTGCCAACTTATGATTATACCGGGCATGGTCTCGACCGGTCACAGCCAGCCATTCATCATTGGTTCTGTGCAAGCAAACTGGACGATAAAAAGGCGACTTATTACTCCCCCAAAACATCATGACACAGACACACCGACACACAGCAGACACACAAACATAACGAGCCAGGTCAATCTGGACACGATTGTGGCGCAGTGGAGTTAGCGGATTATTATTTGGAGAGTATCTTCGACCGCGAATGACTTGCAATGACTCTGTGGGGCGGGTGTATTGTAGCGGGATTTCGTCGTCGTCGTCGTCGACGACGTCGTTGTAGTACGATCCGTATCTGGCAAATTATAGAGGGAGGTCGGGCTAGGTCGAAGGCCACACGAATGGCCACCATGGACACCAGTACTACGCAGCACTACAAGCTGACTTGGATTGACTTGTAGCCGAGCCGCCGCCGCCACCGTCATCCATTGGTTTGGCTCTGGGCGTGTATTGAGTAATAATCGATCTCCGTGGGTCTGGGGGAGTCTGGTGGTACTACACGCTTTTCGGGCACTCTCGAGCTTGGGACCTCAAATTATGCTATTTGTTACAGTTAATTGGGAACATACTACACACAGCCAGTCTACCCTGTCTGTCTGTGTCTGTCCGAACCGATCCGATCGCACGCGTCGTCGTGCCCTAATTCTGCGGCTCTCTTTGTGCCAGCCCACTCCTACACCCCCTCTCCTCCGCTGGTCGTGCCAAGTGAGTTCGTTTCGATCCGGTGTGTCTCTGTGGATTCGCACCGGGCACACTCATCGCACTAAACATGCTGCCAGCCTCACTCGCGAGATCATCCAAGTAACCAAGCAAACTAGCAAACAGCAGGGAGAACGGTTTTGCTAGTCCGGATGGTGGTACTCGGCACCACCATGATTCGCGTGATTTGTTGGAGGATTTTTTTTTGTCAAATTAGCGCAGCAATTGGCCAGTTTTATTGGTATACCAATTTATTGATATACCGTTCACCCGGAGTACCCGGAGTACCCGGAGTCCGGAGTCCTATTGGCGCCCTCCCCCGGGCCGATCATCGCGTTATGCTGATATACTGCCGCTCGTGCCAGGGGAAACATGGAGATTTCGAAACAGATGGCAACCACGCGGTGGTATGGGGAGCCGTCCCGGTCCGATCATCGAGTAGACGCTTTCCTGTTTGCCGAGCTTTTAAGTGGCTGATTAGCGGCAAAAGTAGCGAAGTGGAAACGTGTCCGTGCTCCCATCATCATGGGGCGATCGAGCGTTTGGATTTGCGATGCGATTTTATTGATTAGCACCACCACCACTTCCAGCACCATCAGTGCCCCCCGCTAGCAGGAGATTGATATAGGAGGAGGTAGATTATTCAATCGCCGATACATGGCGCGCTCCTTAGAGAGGTCTGAAGTCGACGTGGAGAATTGATGCGGATTATATTGTGTTGCGAAAAGCACTCCAGGTCCGGTTTATTGGCCAAGCCGCCATAAACATGTAGGATAAGTCCGATGGACGCTGCGCAATGCATCGAAGTGTTCCAGAGATTCCTGCGACACGTCCGCTTGCCAATGCGAGGATGCAGAATGTGCATATCTAATACAGCAGCGGTACAGTGGATCGCTGGTATCAATGACCTCCCCCAAGAACTGGTTGGAGATACTTCGCCCGAGGGATCAATTATTTCTGCGGAGACACGCCCGCTGTTCCGTCGGGCTGTCCACTGTCCATTCGTATTGTTTCGCCGCCGAAGGAATTAGCTAGAGAAGGTTGATGACACATACCACACTGGAAGGAATTGCAGCTTCTCTCTCTCTCGCACAAAACACACCAAAAGCCTGAGAATCCAATTAGACACTACTAGAACACGCAGCGTGTATGCTTGTTCCCCCCTGGCCGGGGACGATACGTTCTGACTTCAATCCGATATTCGCACGCTGATCGCAACCAGAACCACAGCAACCGATTCGTCACTCAAAGCTGGAAGTGGACGGTTTTTGGTGAGCTGTTCGGAGTGACATCTGATGCCGAATCGGATGTCTCTCGTTACGTCTGCACGTTTCGTCTTTGTTTCTGCGTAGCTGCACCACTAGACCACGCTTCACCGGGTGCCTTTTGTTCTCCGTACGCGACCAAACGATGCGTCACAATCTGTCAAGAACAACACACTGGCTTCACTGGACGACGGAGCATGGTTGAATTTCGACTGCTTCGGCTGAATTGCTGCTCCATTGACACAGAAGCCACATCACTTCTACATCAAAAACACACGCACGCAAACACACTGTCCACTTTGGCGTGGATTGAATTGGCGGAACCTTTTCAGGGTTGTAGCTGTTGCCAATTTGCACTGCTTGTAATGTTGGCTGTAAGGAAGGGGTGAGCTTATATGTAGCTAGTACATTACAGATCACTTGCACACTTCAGTCAACACTCATTATACTTCAATCATCCCGGTCGATCTGGTTGGCCATTAAAGAAAGCACTCCGTTACCACCATGACCACGATCGGCGCAGGCTTTGGCTAGACAGACACACTCACAGACAGCCACACAGACACATCACATCAGCGCGGACCGCTACCTCTTCCGATCGCTGCAGGAAGGAAGCACAACACGTAAGGTACAATTAGGTTCTTCCGCTCCGAGCCGAGCCGTAACCGTCGTCGTCGTTTATAAGGGAGCTCCTACACGATTGCAGCTATAGAGAGGGCACGTGCTACCACTAGGCCACCATCGAGTGTACAACGTTTGAATCGAACCGACAAAAATCTGTCACGACGACAGTTCTCCTCCTCCGGATTTTTGGGTTCAAGTCTAGTCTACGTTCCCAAAGCGGCGGTATGTCAGTTATACCAGTTTTGGTGGGTTGTCTAGCGATCTAGCACCGTCTAGTAAAGTTACAGTCAACACACACGCACACACCTCAGATATCTCAGGATCCTGGCCCTAAAACTGTTGCCCTAGGGGCGTTAAGGCGTAACTCGATCGGTCGGTCGGTTCGGTTCGGAGGTGCAAAAAAGGGGAATCAATTCCATTGACTTGCTGAACACCTTTGAACTGCCACCGCTGCTAGTGGCCCCCTTCTTCAGGGCTTGCAATTCGATGCGGCAACTGCGTCTATTGTGCGTTACCTTGCGCCTCGAGCTGCCACAACACAATCCGTTCGTCTGGGCTGCTGCCCACGTGATCCATCGGCAATACCCGCTAGTGCTCCCAATCAAAATCTCATTTCGTGCCAAGGGAGATCATTTCACACACGCACACGCACCTCGACGTCACAAGCGCGTGCAGATCGCGTAGGTCTTAATCGCAGCTCGAGCTCGGAGCTGCACGGAGTCGCTTCGATTTCGACGTTTGGTGATTAAAATTGGATTTCCACCACTACCACTGAACACTGAACTGCCTACTGTTGGCCAGATTTTCGAACAGAAATTTCTTCTTTCTCCTCCTTCTTCTCTGCTTCTCTCTAATTTCGGTTACGGTGTAACCTCGGTGTAATTATCATGCACCCATCCATGCGTCGTGCGGTATAGTATCGACAATCGCCGATGGAACCGCCGTATTACCGTATCACGTAACGCACCGCACCAACGAATCGAGCGCCAGGCCGCAAGACGATCGACAATCAATCACTCTCTGCCACTAGTGCGCGGCACTAACACGGCGCGCTACTGTCATCGGTACATCCGCGGGAAATGGCCGCGTAATCTCGGAAGCTCATCCGCGATAAATTCACTTCACGATCACCGAGGCCCCCACTGAGTGATGGGGCAACCGTACGCACGCGACTGTTAGCAGTGCAGGAACTGGTTAGGTTAGGAGGAGACTAGCGACTAGTCCCTCAGAGGGCACCACGTCTTGCTGCGAGCGAGGTCACAATTGAAGTGGGAAATCAAGGCACCCCTTGCTGTAGTAGACCAACAGCCCAAGCCAACGGCAGGGCAGGGCCACCCTGTCTCTTGTATTTCTCTCTGGCGTGCTCTCTCTCTCGCTCTCTGTGCGCCTCTCGCTGTTGCCAATTTGTTTGTTTTCGCTTGCGCTACACTACAAGGCGGCCACTCTCTCTCTTGGGGATCGATCGCACTCTCTCGTAGTTGTCTGAGTTTTCCTGAACCACCCTCGATCGCACCCTTTTCTTGGAGGGGATCCATGCTTGTGGTGGGTGCTGTGCAAAATATTCTCACCACAACTCCAACGGCGCTGCAAGGAAGGAGCATCATCATCATCATCGAGATGAGATTGTTTGTTTGCTAACAAACCCAGCAAGCGTCGATCGCTCTTTTACGTGGGGCTACGCGACGACGTTTTACTTTCATCCGATCAGAGTAAGGTGCCGCGGTGCGTAGAGCATATATATTGGGGAGGGCGCTTGGAAAATGGCAATTTCCACCAACAGGCGCGCGTGTCCATTAACGCAGTTTGGTAAATGTGCGCGCGGTTAATGGAAGCAGCTTATAGGAAGGATGAGCTGCGGCTTCAATTTACATTAGGCGCAAGGGCAGACGCTGTATGATCGATCGCCCTGATGGGCTAGCAAAGTGGTTCGATGATGGAAATGGACGAACGCAACACATCCCTTACATTGTCTTGAACGATGGTGGAAACGAGACCCAGAAAAGGGTTGAATCGAATTTTTAAACCCAGCGCTTGGGATGCGCATGAGCTGCATGACATTGGGCATTAGGTCGTTGCATGGCTCTTATTGAGCAAACAAAAAAAAAAACCCCGTTCGATCGCCTTTTAATCTCCCAAATCAGTGTGAAAGGGTCGATCGGTCGATTAACGGCCATCGATGCCGATCACCAACAAGTGAGAACAAGCGAACCACATTTTCCGGAAAAGTAAATGTGAAGAGAACTCAAACAAAAAAAAACGCAACACTCATCACTAACAAGGGTTTCGAACCGAGGGCCTGATTTAGACCTAGACCAATCGACACTTCGTGCGTTCGACACCAAAGGGGAGGAACGCGAGCACGCGGGTGCGCGTGCCACGCGGCCACAGATAATGCAATAATTACGTGCGGCCAATCGAGACTGCTCTAGATTGGGATTCGGCAATTCGGAGTTGAGGCCGTTCCGTTACATCACTGGCCCGTGGCCGAAACCATGGCACGAACGTACAGAAGCTCGCTTCCTCATCAATCACAAGTCAGAGGAACCCCCAAAAAGGCCCTCCAAGTGGCGGTCGTTGGTGGCAGACACCAACATCATCATCTTCGGTAATTACTGATTAACCCTTTTTTAATTCTAAACTTCCTCTGGGATCTGGATCGCGGTGTCGCGTCGTCTGATTGCGCCACCGCCGCCAGCAGGAAGATGGCCCCGTGGCTAATTTTTGGCCAGTGCCAGGGGGCGGAAGGTGCGGAAGCAAAAGCTTCTGCAAAACTGGCCTGCAAAGAGGAAAATTCGGCCCCGGTAGTCGTCTAATGAACGCCGTTAGAATAATTGGAATCAGGTCCCGGGGTTCGTCCAGTTTCCAGTCTACTAGTTGTCAGTCGTTTTGTCAGTCGACCCGGGATCGGAGCTGTGGCCAGGGCGCTGTCCATCACACTCCAAAAGTGTTTTGAACACACTCAGCGACACAGAGAGCGCGAAAGAGAGAGAGAGAGAGAGAGAGAGGAAGAGAGGCAGGTCATCTTTCACAGACTCCCGCTGAGAAGAATTCCCTCTCGAAAAAAAAAAAAGAAAAATAACCCTCCTGCTACTCCGCCCAGAAGATGACGAGACATCATTGTTGCATCATTAACGGCATTTCGGGAGACTTCCGGAGAAAATGGCTAATGCACGGGTGGTACCGGGGGGGGCTACACAGAGGCAGAGGAATGGGCCACCGTGCGTACTTGATAATCACCGTCATCAAGAACATCGGAACATCGCGGTGGAATCGCGCGGAAGTGCGTGAGAGAATTCTGCTTCACTTCGAGGGTACCGACGATGTTTGATCGGTCGTCTCGGATGAGATAAGCAAGTGTGTCAAATTGTGGACCCGCCTTCCCCCCGCTGGGCTGTGAGGTTAGAGGGAACAGTTTCTGTCCGCTTTTTTGGAGCCATCGCACCGTCAGAAGCATCCAATGTGCAACATGGTACCATCGAGTTTTTCTTTTTTTGGGATTAGTTAATGCGAAGCGAAGCGAACGCAACTCCGAACTAGTTTGCTGTATGTTGGCCGAGTCCAAGAGGTTGCAAACCATTTTTTTCTGATCCCTACACTGACTCATTGTACCGTGTGCCACTCAATCCTCATTAGACCGTACTCAGAGTGCTTTCGGAAAGTGAAAGTATAGCACGAGTAGAGCACTGGTGCTATTGCCGCTGTTGCTGCCGCTATTGCTGCTGGTCTGGGAAAACGAGGAATG
Organism: Anopheles darlingi; assembly: GCF_943734745.1. Lineage (NCBI taxonomy): Eukaryota > Metazoa > Arthropoda > Insecta > Diptera > Culicidae > Anopheles > Anopheles darlingi. The sequence goes on from NC_064875.1 coordinate 21,598,514, forward strand.
AGGAATAGACGGAGTCGACTTGCGCAGCCATTCAATGGGTTCAATACTGGCTGAATTCATAATTTCACGTCTTAATTAGCCACCAAAAATGGGGGAATTGAATTGCTGAGCGAGCGTTCGTTCGGTTAAGTGACATCTCTTGAATAACTTTCGATGTGCCCGGGGCCTTATCAGGGTTGGTAGTTTTCGGTACAAAACGTTCCCCATTCCACTAGACAAGTAAAAGCTTCATGTACATGCAGCACGTTGTCCGGTCGGCGATCAAGATTGTCCTCAGTTGTTGTTGCTGCTGCTGCTGCTAGTGCTGCTGTTAATTAAAAGTAAGATGGACTTAAATTCAAACGATTTCTCCGTTACGCTTCAGCTGCAATGCGAACGGCGCACGTCGGTCCTACGTCGAGATATCGCGTTGGAAATAGAAGATGAAACGTTTCTTTTTAAATTGAACAATGTTTTGACATTGTTTGACATTTTGGGGAGGTTGAACCGCACACCGCGGGCACCATCTTGGAGACAAAGATCGTTGTCCATTCCCGCTCGTAATTCTAATATTTAACGATCGTGTGAGGCTCTTTCCCACCGCCACCACCACCAGCACGATGAGCGCATCATAAAATTATTAAAACTTATTCCGGACCAATAAACCCCCACTAGACAGCGCACTAGACGGTCTGGTCTGGTCCAGGGGTACACTGCCAGGGAGAGTAGTAAACCCGGAAAAGAATGGGACCCCCCGCCCTGGCCAGAACTTCGCGTGGAAAAAGGTCCACTTCCGGTTGAAGGAGAAATGGTTTATTGTAAGTGTTTTATGGCGATTCCGGAAGGAAACGGTGGCACAGAGTCGCGCCGGTTAGACAATAATACCATCCACTAGGGAGTAGTTAAACGTCATGGGATCGGTTATTACCAGGTTAGCGTCTCAGATTGTATTGCGAAAAAAAAGAACGTATCACGATCACCTTTTCGTTAACTTTACTCCCTATCGACAGCCGTATGACGCCAAGGGATGGTCAGCAAGACGTGAAACCTTCGGCGGTAGGTACCGTAAGTGATCTAGAACGTCGCAAGTGGGTCCAGAAGTTCGGTTTAATGGTTTCGCAAGATCATAAAAAGGTACCGCTAGGTTATTAGACTCCGGATGAGAGGATTGGCATCCTCGGTGACGCCTCCAATGCCCAGTTCCTCAACGGATAACCCGTCCAAAGAGGATAGGCTCGATAAAAAGTAATTTCGGATCGCACCACCTCCTCGATTCGGTTCGACCAGATGACAGTTACTAGTTAATTCAGTTTCACCAACCTCCTCCAAGTCGATCGACTTGATTAACCTGTAAGCTCCTTGCCACCGCCTGCTTCGACGATGAAAGTGAACTTTTCCGCAACGAGCTGCTCATGCTCATGCATCGCGCCGAGGGTGGAAAATTGGAATGGCAAGTGGAGGAAAGTTTTTCCACCGACGCATCACACCGACGGCCGAGCACTCGGGCGTGCCCGATGACACGCAACACACACACACGACGTGGCGTGGCATGGCATTGTTTCTCCCGTGTCACGGTGCTTCCACCATTGTTTCGGTACATTGGCTTCAGGCCCGGATCGGCCACAGGCAGGAGTAAATTAAAAAGTTAATTAATTAACCACCGAGAGACAAGAGAGAGAGAAAGACGGAGAAGAGATCGTGCGATCGTCCGTTGAATCGCGAATTCGCTCGCTCGCAGTTTCTTCTTGATATGCTCTCATCCGGTTGTCAATGTGGTGGAGGAGGATTTTGTTTTTTTGTTGGCGAGGAGCTGGAACGCGGATACGAATTCGGATCGGGAAAGGATCAATCCGGCGACCGCCCAACGATAAGACCGATACGCACCATCGGCATCGACGTGTCCGTCAACGTACAAGGACAGTGACAGGAAGGAATCACGGAAGTCTGTACTGGAAGCTCGACGTTTCGACGTATTTTGCCCGGAAAGTCCGGACTCCATACGGACCACCCTAGCTGCGGTATACACCGCAGCCGCCTGTCTCTAGGACATGCGTTTTACTCGAACATCGATTCCGTGAGGTTTGGAGTGTGTTGTTACCGTTCATGCATTGCCATTGCCTCCGCCTTGTTGCGCCTTTCTGTCGGCGGTCGGAATTCGACGACCAGACGAAGGGGTTTGTTTCTGAATTTTTGGCCTCACTGGCCGCCATCGTAGCAAAGATAATTCGATTTCCTGCCAACTGGTGGCACAATGTTGCAATACGGTGCTCCCCCGCCGGTGGGTGGAAAGGGGCGTGAATTACAGCAAATTTGTTGTGACGGGCCGGCGAATAGGAAAGAGAAAAAAAAACAACCACATTATCTAACATAACCTCTCAAAGCTCAGAGTTGCGGTGGTGGTGGTGGTAGATGGAATAATTTGTTTGGCATCGAACTCGCTCGATCACTCGCTCGTCGTCGATCGCCTAACGAGATCGCCGTCCCAGAAGGCGTCGAAGGTGGTAAAGGGGTTAGATAAGACGAAGCTGTCATCTAGCTCCGGACACCGGTCTCCAGTCGAGGTCTCTCGAATGTGGTCTTTAGCGAGAAGTTTGTGGGAGATAAGAGGAGCCCGCGGCTCCGTAGATCCCTGACTGAGCTTTAACCATTAATTGATCGATCGGTTCAAAGCGGGGGGGTCCTGCGCGACCCGAAGGGAGCGGGAAGTTGATCGTAACATAAACTGTTTGTCATCTTTAGCTGCCAGACCTACAATTGATGGCATTATCGTCTCACTCTCGCTCTCTTCTCTCTCTCTCTTTCTCGGCACAATTAGCAACATTTGCAAAGCGCACCATTTGGTGAACTTCACCGGCTCGCGATCGTGGTGATCGTGGCCGATGGTCGATTGTCCATTTCTCCTTATCAGCGAGCCCGCCATCTCGAGCTCCGTAGCCCTCGAATGCCGATGCCGTTACCGGCGTGCGAGCGAATAGAGATATCCAAAACCGCCAAACGAATCAACCTTTTGCGTGTTATGCACCATGAGCTGGCACATTTGGTTCGGCCACCACTGGCTTGCGATTTGGCATAAGATTTATATCCCTAATTCGGTCATTACTATCCACTCATGCCAGACCAGATGCTAACGACGGTAACGACGACGATGACGATGACGACGGCGGTGATGGCGATAGCTATCGATCGTTGTGGCCCTTTCGAACCGGCCATCGCCATCAGATCGGTCGGTGTTCCCGGTCGTGTGGTGCTCTCCGTGCTCTCCAAACCGGGTAAACATTGTCCATTTCTGCGGGTTTGTGCGTGTGTGTGTGTGTGTGTGTGCTGGTAAGGAAAATGTAAATGCAAATTGATCGTGCTCACGCTTTGCCCTGACGTATGGTGCGAGTTGTTGCGCCCGGTTCATAAACTAAACCCACCCCCAGGCGCAAGGAGACAGGTTGGGTGCACGAGTCAAGTACGAGAGCAAACGAAAATCATAATACTCAACGCAGGGCAGGGACACGGAAACAACACGTGGACACGCAGCGACGAGTGCCACCAGTGAACGGTTTTCATCGCACGAAACCATCGCACCGCAGTTGCAGATGCAGATTGAATTATGGATCGCTTGAGCGAAAAACAAGACATTTCGCCAGCAGCAGCAGCAGCACGAGCATGCCGGTATAATGCTGTGTTGTGGTTGAAGCGTTCGGAAATGTTTGAAAATCGGCGATCGTTTAGCTTGGGCAACAACTGGCCCCGATCGATCGATCGGTCGATCGCGGACGCGCTTTAATTGTGAAACGACGAGCGAGCTGGCGATGGCACAGTTTATGGAAATTCTTTCCCCCAGTGAGTGCGTCATGCGTCATTGCGATGTGCACCAGACAAGACATCTTCTGGAGGGCCCTGCAGCCACTCAAAGAGGCGGTCATACCAACATTCCACCATCTTCTCGCACGGTGTGTGCGTGTGCGTGTGCTTGTTGCTCTGGAATGGTAACACTTACCCCCCTCCCGGTGGCGTTGGCATCAAAGACAAATCCATGCATCGCGCACACTAGCAGAGCATCGATCCGATCGGAGATGGCAGAGTGGCCGATCGATCGATCGATCGACCTGACGGTTTCATAACGTAGCGCGCGCGAGAAGGGGACCATTACGCACAACGCAGAAGCAGAAAACTATGCTGCCATCTAGCGAAATGTGGCACTTGTGGAACGGGGCACACAATAAACGCATAATGACACGCCGATAATGTGAGGTCGAACTGCCGGCAGCTGCCGGGCGGTCGGTCGGTCGGTCGGTCACCGCGCCATAATTAACCCTTCGACGCTTCGAGGTGATCGGGAGTGGGGGAGAGACCGTGAGTTACATCGGTCTCGGCGACTCTGGTCTCGGCCGGTAGGGATCGAGATATGACTTTCTTATGACGAAATGGCGGTCGGTGCCTCTAAGGCTCCGGGCCGATGGCCATTCGGTCAAGCCCGTTTCCATTTGATATGATTAGCGGCGTTACATGAGCATCACAAATGCATTCTGCACTCTGCAGTGCCGGTCCGGGTTTCGAAGGGTCAGATTAAAAGAATTGGGGCGCTTCGTGTTGTGCCCCGTAAAGTGACGTTGGGCTTTTGTTTTTTTTCTCAACCACACGATATCCATTCCGCTAACGGTTTTTGTTGTTGTGTTTGGCGCAAATTAGTTTAAGATTTTCGAAAGAATTTTGCTTCCTGTCCGATTTCATTGGAATAATGACATTTTTCTCAACTTTTTCAACGTCTGGTTATCATGTTTGGGTAAGTTGCGAATTTTCATCGTGTAAAACTGTTTCTTTATTATGGAATGTTGTACACATCAGTGTTTCAACATTCATGCAGCGCTGCTCTACATCTCTTATGAGGTTTACGTGGTTGTGACTTCAATTTGGCATATGTTCAAAGGGGTTTTCGTCACGAGATCGCGCGTTACGGTGATGTAAAGAGGCTTTCGTGATATCAAGGCTATTTTTCCATTAACGGATTCATCAAATTGCACAATTTTTGTTGATGACGATTTTTAATTATAGTTTTCACCGATTGTGGCTCAGTAATATTAAATCATTTTCTCAAAAACCCAAAATTGCTGAGTACAAATTGATTTTTGCAGCTGAAAACTTTGTTTGGCTGATGCTATGTTGAGAAATTTTTGCAAATCTATGACCTTAACTATCAATTGAAGAAATTTTATCCAGCTAGCGTAAGTACTAGCGCAAACATGTTTTTTAAATTATGCTTCTTTTAATTCAAATAGATAATAGTACATTTCTGAACTACTTATATCTATCTTGAAAAGAGTACATAAGTCTCAGAGTTATAATCGAGATGACTGCATACTGTAACCGCTATTAAACATATATTATCCAAGAAACTTCAAACTAATGCCACCTGGAATATCTGCGTTGAGGATATTATCAACATAAACTATAACCAACCATTAGCTGTCATAACAATAGTATGATAAACCTTCTGAAATGACTGATACCGAATGAGAAGCATCTTTATTCTTCTTACGGTAAAAGCAAGATTATGAGGTTGTCAACGAACAATTAGTCCAAACGCACACTTGCTGCGCAAACCGATAATATCAGAAAGGGAAATGCATGGGGAAATGCATCAGTGTGCATCATCTGCCCATCTGTATCCGCAGTTGCCGTACGAAGAAAGCATACAGCAGCGGCGAATACAGTTTTCAGCACTTGCAGCAGATGGTCCCGCGAGATCGGAAAAAGTGTTAAGACGCTCACACTCACCGCTTAGATCGCACACGCCTTCACGCGGAGGACCTGGAGGAGAATTCACACATTCATCCTCCTTTTTCTCCTCTTCCTCCTTGCGAACCCAACATTGTCTCCCTCTTAGAGCTGCAACAATTACGGTGTGCAGGCCGGTGCAGTGCCCGACGTGAACGCTCGCGCGCGCGCGCCATGCTGAGCTGCCTTCAGCTCGATCTTTGCATCTTTGCATCTTCAAACTGGGTGGGGGTGTGAGGAGGGGGGGGGGGGGGAGGGCGTCATCTCCTGGCGCTAGGAAACACATCTTCTTCTCCCTCCCTGGATTTCCCATTGTTTTACGGGCAGAAGGTTCGCGAAAAGCCAACGTTCGGCAGAAGGAAATGCATGGAAAATACAAATGCCCGGTGGAAATGGTCCGGTGGGAGATGGTTTGACGATGAGACGATTTGGTCGCATTCTTCCCACGGGCCGGGCGGCTTCATTAGCAGGGGCGAGAGTTGTGCTGGAGGCTGTGGATGTCTTTGCCCCGCGTACCAGGACCACTCGCTCGCTCTCTCTCGCTCTCTCTCTCTCTCTTTCTCTCTCTCTCTCTCTCTCTCTCTCTCTCTCTTTTTCTCTCTCTTCTTCCCTCGCTAATCACTATCATCTTTCATCTGCCGGTTCGCATGCCCGTGATGTCCCGTGAAGCCGTTTCTCGTGCCCTTTGGATTGTTTGGATTCACGTCAAGGCAGGCAGGGCGCGAGGGAGCATCTTGGGAGCACTATCATCCGCCGCCGGTGCTGGTAAGTGATCCCTCTCTCGCGAGCGCTGATATTACGAATTAACAGTGGCGTGTCTGTCTGCACAAACAGTGTATCTCGTCTGCTCTTTCTGTGTGTGAGCGGCAGAAGGCGTTAGACTGCGGCCATTGTTTGGCAAAACACCGAACCCCAGAGCCCGGCAATGTGGCTATGAAACGAGGAAACACTGGCACGAGCACCGAAGCACCGAAGCACCAGCAGCAACAGCCGGGAAGGGCGCCTGTGAGTGCGATCATGTTCTCGATCGTGATCATCATCGGGCAGCAGATGAGATGAGGGCTCCCCGTGATCGCGTAGTGGTGGCAGTGGATGTCGAGCAGAAGAAAGGCGGCTCGTGCGATTTGCGATTAGATAAGGGAACGCGGAAGTGTGTGTGTGTGTGAGGGCGATCGGACTGAGGCTGCAGCACCGGAAGTACCGACAATCGTCAGCGACCGTTACGCTGGGTTCGGGATTATGACACATGTCACCATTGTGGTTGCATGCGTGCGTGCGCGCGGTGTCTTTGCTGGGCATTTTGGAGGGCGACCCCTCCCTCCCTTCGTCGGAAGAATTGAAGAGGGTTTTCGTTGGGGAGACGATGAGATAATTGATGGTTTTTCGGCGGGGAATGATTTACGGAAAATCGGATTTCCTTTGTTTTGGACCTTCGAGTAACGTTCGAGTCATCGGACATGCAAGAGGCATTAAGTCATTCGGAGTGGATCACCACTTGCTTGTTTGTCAAATGATTTGGAATTTTAGTATATTTAGGTTTGGTTCTAAGGTCTTAAACAGATACATCATGGGGTAACTCGCAGTATCAAGACAATTGGTCTGATAAACCTCTGTAGTTGAGTCTACAGAAGTAATGAGTTAACTAATGCATTTTTTGATAGGCGAACAAAAAAACGAAAGAAATTTCCAATACAATCAAAATTATCACCTATCCCGAATACCGAAAATAGCCTGTTAAATTCTACAAAGTCTGGAATTATTTTATTCTTTCCCTCGTAGTGGTTATTGATATTTCCTTGATTTTTTGGAAGAATAGATTTTTCAGATTATTACAGGTCACTGCAACAGTCTTTTCTAATAGATACGACCATGCAAATGGAGTTTTCAAACTGTTTATCAAGTATTGACGTTGAAATGTGAAAGAAAAGATTAATACGTTGATATCATACCATGGTTCAACAGAGTCTTGGTAACAGATACCTTTCTGTACAACTCAAAGTAATAGCTTACTGTCTACATCAGTTTACCATTCAACTACTTATTAGATCGATTTCCATAACACGAAAATAAATTGAAGCGACAAGATGCGGTGATATTGTACGCTGCGAAACTGCGCATATAAACAGCAATTACTCGAAATGAACTAAACACTCCAAAAAACGACTCCAGCACAAACATTTCCAGTCGCTAATGACAGTCATCATTCCGACACTGCAAGTGAAAGTACTAATTGCGCTCGTCGGGAACAGAATCCGTCACTTTTCCGAAACCAAACCAACTATCCAAACTCTCTATTGCTTTGCAAGATGGAAGATTCTGACCTGACGATACCACCTCCTAGCGCTTCTCACATTAGCTCAGCAAAAGGAGACCAAAGTACCGAGCAGCAAGCTAGTGCCAAGCTAGTGGTGGAACAATAAGCCACGCTAGGTGCATTTTGTTTGTCGGAAGTAGCTAAACGCGAGTGGGAGTGGATCATAACCCTTAGACCCACGCCAAAATCCGGCTCCGTCGAAAATGCAAATGAAAAGACGCGTCTGAACGGGAGGCCGGCACACTAATAAAAAACGAAAGTGACCATCGCAGCAAAATGGCGTTTAATTGCGCACGCGTTGCAGTATTGTTTCCGTTCCCTGTTACAGTTTTTTCCTTATTTGTTTGAAACGTTGTTCTGTTACTTCCAAAGCAACAGACGAACAGACGAACTTCGATTGCAAGAATGGTGCGTCCGGGAGAATTGGCTACCGCCAGACGAACGCCGCACTGGAATGAAAGCACTCCAATTAAACGTTCAACACGGACACGGCATCTACCGGAACAACCGTCGGTTGGCATGGCCACGCTTAAGCAAACGCATCAAACACGCTGTCGGGCGAGCGTCTGCCGCGAACGACTCCATTACCACCTATACGCCTAATACGAATGTGTAAAACGATCGCAACGAAGCGAAGCAAGAAGGCAGACGTGGGGTGCGGGGTAGGAAATGTAAAATAGTTGTTTGGATAGTGTAGCAACAACAGTAACGGGGAAATGCGCCCTACAGACCGGGCTCGCTACCGGGCGTGCGGTCTCGAGCCTCGAGCGTGAAGGGATCGCTTTTGCACTCCACGAAGCCGCGCGTCGTGGAATCCATCATACGCCAAATAGGAGGTGACTATCAGAGCATGTTCCGGCATTGTATGGACACACATACCATGAGAAAGGCGGGGCGGTTTGGTGGGTGGACCACAAATTAAAACGCAGGAAAAATATTGGGAAGCCGGGCGGCGTCATAAATCCACGCAATCCGGACAATCCAGGGGAAAGGAAAGCCCCGTGTGCGTGTGTCCGTGCGTGTGTGTGTGTGTAGTGAGTGCGATAACACAGAGATCACAATCGACGGTTGGTGGGCAACATTTTCCCCGTTAGACCCGTCTCTGCTACCACCCAGGCCAGGCTTTTACTTCAGGGCACCGTCAGACTGTGGCCGTTCTCACGCGCACCAGGCGCACCCACAATCCGTCGAACCGAAATTGCGTAAGCATCCGTGGCAGCTCGTGGCAGGGTGAAAGAAGAAAGTGCTGCACGGTGCGGTGCAACACAATGGTACCGCGAGGCCAGCAACGTGCTTTGAAGCTTGTTAGGAGAGCGACCAGCCCAGCTTTGGTTCATCACGTCTCCATCTTCAATTGCTTATCACGAAAGTCCCGTGCACTGGGCAGGAGTGGCGCCGTGGCGCACACGATAACCCTTCTCTACCTTCGTTGGGGGGATGCGCACTGTCATCATGGGCACCTGCTGTTGTGGAGGAACACAACAACGGAGTTGTTGCCAGAGTCTATTGGCGTGAAAATGTTGCTTTATTTGTTACCTTTTACCCCGGGGGACTGGGATCATCTCGCCACTGGCGGAAAATCGCTCCCACACTTTCTCACTTTCCCGGGTGGTGTGCTTCCTTCCATTCCTTTCCATGCAGCGTACGGTGTGTCCCCCCTCCGCGGAATTAGCATTGTGTCTGATGTTGGTTACTGTTGGTGCGCCGCTTTTCTTAACATTTTGATTCCCTTTCCGACGAGGGCGTGCGTGCGTGATGTAACGACGTGGTAGCCTCGAACGTCTGGCCATCATTTTACACACAGAAGAGAAGGTTTTTGGCAGCCGAATCTAAGACCGGGCGGTGCGCCAGCTGTCAGCTGCTGCTGCTGCGCTGTGGTCGAAACATAATTAGCCGATGAAAACGGCGTGAAATGGGCGGTCCGGGGCCGGGGTTTTGGGTTTCATTATTTGCAGAGACTTTCCGATCGTCACTAGCCGCTAGTTGTTTGCTTTATTTTTTTGTTGTTGTTTTGTTTTTATTTATGTATTGTTACCATCCCACCACCCTCAACCGGGAGGGGTTAGGGGGTATATTCATTGATGGGCATGGTGGATGCTGCGGTTGCACCGAGATCCGGGATCCGGTCCGGCGTTGTAATGAAGCGTTGCAAGCAATTCTCACCAAAAACCGCGAACGGAGGGGGTTCGTCGCTTACAGAGTCTTTCGTTTCGAGGCGGAAACCCCCGGAAGATGATTACAGACGATGTCTTGCGTCGCGTTCGACCATTGCGTCGATGGTCATTTTGGGGATGCATTAAACGTTTTGAACATACAAAATACGTTCCCTTCCATTACAATGACCCTTTTTTATGATCCAGACACTATCAGCCCTTCCTGGGCCCCCGGACAGTGTGGTTCCGATTTGTACCAACATGAATCCGATTTTTCGACCATCCCGTTCCCTTCGTTGATGACTTAAACACTGGTACTGGAGGACGGTTAAGAAGTGCCATAAAACAATCATCTACAGCAACAGGTTGGAATAACACCGGTGACCCGGATTTTCCGTCATTTTCGCTGGTATGCTGCATTCATCAGCAGCCGGAGCAGCAGCAGCAGCAGCAGTGGTTGTTTCGTTAATGGTTACACATCCATTATGGGCCAACCGATGGCCCGGTCGTAAGAATGACGGTTCTAAGCGCTCCATTAACCATTACCAGCAGCAGCAACCGTAGCCATCACCTGTCATCACAATTACGGGGTCACGATGGCGAGAATGTTCCTGGATTTATGAAATATTCATGCTGCCGGGGAGAGCTGAGAACCACTTGATTGCGTGGAACGGCATTTTATTTGCCAAGGAATTGTGCTGCGATGGTGTTGCGTCAAGCTTTGACACTCCCCAAAATCCCGGAGTACGCTTCACTCCGGGGTGTTGTTTGCCTAATTTCGGGAAAAGCACCCTCCTCCCCCCTTTTTCCATTCGCACCGGAACCGGACCGGCCTTTGATTAAAAAGATTGTGTTTCGATTGCGTGCGCCGTTGCGATAACGGCGGTTAAAGTGGCAATAGCTCACTATCTCCTCACCGCTGGCCCGTGAGCAAATCTAGAAGCCAAGCGCCGCAGAGCATCTTCGCACAGAGAAAGCGCACATCCGTTATACAACCGACGGGGGTTTTGCGATGAGAAGCAGAAGCAGGTTGCACGGAAACATTTCCATTATACTGTCACGCAATTTTCCCAAAAAAAAAACCGGGAAAATATTGTGCATACCGCGCGGGGGGAGAGTTGGCAGTTTAAATAAAATCGAAAGTGAAGCGCGATCGCGTTCCGTGCTGCGGTCACGGAACTCTCATAATTGTTCCCCGTGATCTCGGGACTCTCTCGGGTACAATACTGAAATGCTTCTCTTCTCCCGCGCTCGTTAATTATTTTCCATTTCAGATTGTTCGCCCTGGGGAGAGGGAAAGGCTGCGCTCATTATTCCTGGCAAACGGTGATTTAGCTAGTTAGCATTAATTAACCCGCCTCTCAAGTCTTTTGACCGGTGACATTTTAATGGTTGACCACAAGTCGTCGTTGATAACTCGAACGCTAAACCCGTAACTTGCCAGCCGCACTCGTCGCCAACATCGAAAGCAATGTTCACAGACACTGCAGCTGGTGATATCATTCGACTTGACGCAACCGAATTCTGGCACTGATCTGATACTTAAAATGCAACAATGTTGTTGCTCGATGCGCTGCATCGGACCTGACCGCGCTCAAGGTGCAACTCCACAGCTACAGAACATGCAGCGCGAGGGACGGATAATGATATGCTTGTGCATATCGACCGCTCTTCGTCACTTTCGTCGGAGGCAGAACATTGACCAAGCACGTGCCACTGCCGCCCATCGAAATGCGTAATTAAGATCGAGCTATTAAACTGACCAGCTGTATTTAAAATGCGGTGGACTCGTCTGTTGTCGCGTGGCGAGTGCTTTATTGGAACAATATTTGTACATCGGGACCGCAGCAGCCATACCCCACTATTAGTGTGAGAACGCTGGCATCGAATTTGGGTCAATTGGTGCGCCGATGATGTAGAACAGGACAAAGCTGGTGACGGAGTTACGGCAGAGTAGCATTTAAAGGGAAATTGAAAGAATGGACAAGGAGTTTGGTGCAGCTTTTGTCGTTTTCTGTGGTATCAATTACGGCAATAGAACATGCTCTGTAATTGACGTAGAGAAAGTATGTCGAAGCTATTAAAGTTGTGGAAAGCAATTTTATGGTTCTACCTAGCATCTGTTTGGTGCTGCATATGTTTATCCTTGCCAGCTCAATAATAATGCATTTGTCAAGGGCTTACAGATGTCGTGTTCTACTTTCGAGGGAAAGGGTGTTTCCGAATGGTTAATAATATCGAATGCAGTGTTGCCAGATGTCCTTCGATCATCTCTTATTGAGCTGTGGCAAACAAGAGGGGCTTATCAAATGAAATAGAGTGGAAAATAGATTTTTTTTTTAAAGAGTTTTGAAACTTACGAGCGCGTGATTAAGATACCCCTGGTAATAGGCTAAGAAAACAGCCGAAGCAATAACGCTTTGCCGTAACGTTATAGATGCGCCTGAAGTTAGATTTGAGTAACAGCTTTTCTTTAGCCTATTTTCAGGGGTATCGTAACCACGTGGTTAAGCGTGCGTGTTAAGCGTTAAAACTCCTAGAAAAATCTATTTTTTACCTCTATTTATTACAAAACGACTGATGGTTGGACTGTTAAATACTGAAAGAAAGTGTATTTCCCTCTTACATAGTAACTCCTTTCCTTTATTGTGTTTTAACGCGGTTTTATTTCATTTTAAAAGGCCTAAAAGAATGGATGCTGTAGAGTTCAAGGAAGGAATTATGATAAAATGTGTACAAAC
>NC_064875.1:21613966-21643966 GCF_943734745.1 Anopheles darlingi
GAGCAGCAGCAGCAGGGAAAGCATTTTTTGACAAAATTATGTTGTCTGGCAGCGAGTGAGCAGTTTGATGAGGAGCGGTTCTGCCCAGGGAGGAGTGGAGGGAGTGCGGTGCGATGCAGGAGAAATGCCTCACCTACTCCTCCTCTTCCTCCCCCTCTGCCACGGCGTGTTGCAACGCAGATTGGTTGATTTGGCCACGCACCACAATGGAACGTCTCGCACATCATGGTGCCAGCAGGTTCTGGGGGTATCGTAAATTGGGGTTCCCGGAGGAGGGGAGGAGGGGTGGAGCGAGCTGAATATGTTACTCCACCTTCGCCTCCCCCTCCCCCCATTATTTTCCTCTCCAGCCCTTTTGGTTGCGTCTGAACAATCGACAGAATCGCTCGTTTCGCACAAGGAACGCACGTTCAGACGACGGTGCGCAGAGGAGGCAAGACAGAAGAAGCAGCAGCAGCAGCAGCAGCATAATTTATGCTGCATACGTACTCTTCGCCAGCTTGTCTGGCCCGGCCTCGACAGCGTCTGCATCGACGACGACGACGAGCCAAACGATGATGACGATGATGGGCCGATGGCTTCTAAACGTCAGTCAAGCTTCTCCGAGGAATCCGGGTCCCCGCGGCGCGACCATGGGGATCATTAACGTTTGATCGATTGCGTGACACACCTTCGTTCTGATTCGGTCGAACGCACTGCACAGAACACGGCAGACGGTGCAGCAGTAAACGGAGTTCCAGTACATCCAAATTGCTTCAACCCTCTGCTGCGGTCTGCTGTTCGTCTGCCACGAAATTAATAATAGCGGGGGGATGAGGAACGATCAGCAAGCATCGCTCTGCCCTCTCTAAAAGGGAGGGGATACACGCAATTGATAGACAACGAAAGTGATGCAGCTTGCGCAAGATGCAATTCGCACAAACAACCGAAATCACTCATCACTGACGAGATTGTCCGAATGGTGCAGTCAGATGAGGTGCTCCGTCTAAGGTTCTAGAGCAACCACGTAAGACACGTTTCCTGGATAAACATTCTCCTCTTTCATCGACTGGACCAGTTCTCGCAAACGACGAACTGCTCTTCGCTGCTGGCAATTAAGCGAGTTAATGTGTTTCCTTCTAGAACACACACACGCTAGCATTCACGACACAAGGCACACCTGCTCGCGAGTGCCTCGAGCCTCTCTCCACTCCAGAACCGTTCGATGTGGTGGAATCATTAGTCCGCGGCACCGTCCTTTGAGCGAGCGCCTTTTTATAGCGCTTTTCGATCGATCTGATCGAGCCGCATGGGGAAAGAAGTGTTCGATCGAAGCAAAGGTATTTCGTATTCAAATGTGGATCAAACCGGGACCGGGACCGGGGTTTGATGGTGCGATGTTATGCCGCGCGTATCGTCACACCTCTCGGTCCGGCGACGATCCAGTTCGTGGTGTGATAAGGTGCTTGAACTGTGTTCTGTGTGTGTTTAGGTTGAGAATTCATATTTTAATTTCCAAAACACCTCAAACAGGGAGGAACAGAGAGAGAGAATGAGACAGATACTGCAATCAAGATCCGCAGCTGATGAGCTGGCCGGCCTGTGGCAGTTCTGGATTGGTGGCTGGTTACATTATCCTTGCCCATCGCGCCGATCGCGACAGTTTAAGATCTTCTTCTCCTCCTCCACTTCCTCCTCCTTGCCCGAAAAACCTGTTATCGGGAATCGTTTATCAGTGCTCGGGAAACCAGCCAGTACCAAAGGCAGCTTGTCAACGCCATTGACCATCGACAACGGTGTGGTGTGGTAGTGTGATGGCAGAAGAGTGTGTATTCCATTTACAGATTCCAGCTGACAGCGGGACCAGCATGTTGCATTATCGATGGCAAGGCAGCAGGAAGCAGGGAGATCACGATCACGACCCCGGGGGTGGTGGTAACACCAAATAGTCATTAGATGGTGCTAGCAAGTCTATTAGGAGAACGCATTCTAATCAGCACCGTCAGGGAGTCACGTCAAATGGGCGCACAACGGCTGGGCAACGCGCAGAGAGCTGTACATCGTATTGGCCACCGTAAAAGGCACTGCTTGGGAAGGTTTGGTCCCATGCTAGGGGCAAGTGATTGTGTTGATTATGAATTCAGTGACCAGAAGTGCCTTGAATGGAATACTCATTGCACAAGGGAGTGTACAAGTAAATCTTTCCTCGGTCTATTGTCCTATTTGGGTGCATGGACACGTGTCAAGTGCAGTTGACATCATTGTCAACAACATCTGACAGAGACAACATGTCAGTGTATCGCTATTTGATTAACTTAGATATCGAGGACTTCAGAACGTATCTTTACATCTACAACTGTACTTAACTTTACAGAATTTGACAGAATCGAAGAGAATTGGTAAACTATCGCCATAGTTACACGAGAATACACTTCAGAAGCTACACTAGCTAGCTTCCTGATCGCAGATACGTATCCAATTGGGGCAATACCACTTAAATCACTGATCGTTGATCTCCAAAACATCTCGATGACTCCCGGGGCTATCAACAACGGATCTTTAAACGCATTACGACACCACATGACGCCATCGGTTAATGGTTGCTGGAACACAACCACTGCGTTGCGCTTCCGGATCGGGAAATCGAGTCCGTTCACACACTATCCAACTGTCCATCCACATCCGTTAGCTATAGCGGCTCCTCAGCAACAGCAGCAACAGCAACGGTAGCGTTAGTGTACACAATGTCGTACCCATCTAGCTAGACCCATCATCTAAACATGTTGTGTGATGTGATTAGCCAACCCGAACCCGATACACCTTCGTCCGTCTGTCGGGACTGGGGCCGCATGGGAACTCCATCGCGCCTAGAGGAAGGCGGTACCGCCACTCATGGTGATGTGCCGTTAGAACGTCCCATATGGGCGCATCGTTTCCGGGCGCAGCAGCATTTCAATAATTAACGTCGACGCAAGACCCAGCAGCCTTCGCGCGTCCCAGTGCACGCTGTTGCCACTGGATTGGTTTTAATTGATGCTAATAATCGCCTTTCGACTACACCCCAGTGCTTGTACCATTTCACCAACCAACACCCGTCCACCCGCTTGTCGGTGTGCACGGTCTGGTGAAGCTGGTGGTCAGATCAAATTTATGGCTTCCCATCTGGCCAGTTGGTGGTGGAGTTTGTCAGCTATAACCAAGCATAACCCCGTCGCCGTCCGTCCGTCCGTCTGTCCGATGACATACATGTGCCGGGCTTCTTTTGATAAAGATTAATGCAACCACCGCCCTGGGACGGCAACCTACGCCCTTGCCCTGCATCTCCAGAGAGTACACATTATGATTGCGTGATAAAGCCGCGTAACCTTTCGGAATGAGGCTGGATGGATATACGACCAGATAGAGTGAACCCGGTGAACCGGAAGTATGACGAACGAGAGTTCGCTCTGGAGCCATCGAGTCGAGTTCGAGAGTTGGTTGAAGGTGCGAAGTGCATAGAGTAGTAGTGTCGTCATTCCTGGTAGGGCTCTTCGTTGACGGGATTTCAGAGGACATTCCGGCGGGGTTTACCGGGCCCCCAGTTTCACCATACGCGCCCTGCCAGTGGTATGATAAATATGGTTGGAATTTCTTTTCATCGCGACCATTCGCGGCACAAGCGCGGGATTCGTCGTTTTTCTTGTCAATTTTTCTCCCGACCCTCTCGGGCGGGGTTTGTGACGCGGAGGGGCCGAGGACGAGACTACGCCACGCCATAAAATATGAATGTTTATTGTATCCCTCATCAAAAACCCACTTCAGCACGCAGAGCAAAGCTGACAGCACAGTCACGGCCTCTCCTCGCTCTGCTCTCTCTCTCTCTCTCTCTTTCTAGGTAATCCCGGGGTGCCTGGGGAGAAATTGTGCACGCAGTCCTGCACGCGCGGAGAAACTGTCCAACCGAGACACGAGGAAGGTGCGTGTGTCCGGAGGGACCGGGAGGCTGGATTGAAAGGAATTTCTCGTGATCGAACGAGCTGCAGACATCGGTTGGAGGTCTTTAGGAGTCTTCTTCGCTCCGATTGGAATGCGGACGACGACGACAACGACGATGGACAGAAAGACAGAGGTGGGAAGCAGTGTGCAGCGCGAGACGCGTCGCAGAAGATATTCGAAGTGACACTTATGGAAACTGTATGGAGCTAGCATGGACCACCGCCACAAGGTCCATGTGTCAGCTGGCTCAGCTGCTAAATCATCTGCAAGCGCATCCGGAGCGCAGTCTGGTTGTTCTGGGATTAACGATCGAGCTACCACCCCGATGACTCCAGGTTCTTTTGCAATACTGGACTGGACTGCGCACTGGAGGAGAATTGTAAATCATTCTTCCCGTACCGGCGTTCTTGTACAACAGCACAACAAGCCATAGCGAATGTGATGTCAATCGAAAGACGCTTACTCTGTACTAACTACACAGATCCCCTCCGATGATCGCTCTACTAGACATATTTCACACCCAAAATGGGAGTAGAGAAGTAGAGAGCTGAGAACTTCCACTGCCAATCCATTGAATTAGCAATTCGTTCCGAAACGTCACATTGACGTTTACGTCAACCTCGGCGGACGCTGGTAAACCATCTCGCCTCGTCTCGTCTCGCTTGGCCATCGTCCGACGACCCTCCTGCTGCGAACTGTAACAAGCGTGGCGTAATCAAATTTGGTCAGATCCGCTGGTCGACGGAATTCGTTCCATCCCGTTTGCTCCAGGAGGGGAGAGAGGCCCCCATCCGATCATCGGCGATCGGAAAACAATAGCGGGAGCGGGTGTGTCTCGTTTTGGGTGGGAAAGAATCACCACGGCGTATCTCCTACCTCTGCTCCTCCTCCCTCTCTAAGTGTCCAATGCCCTCCGATGGGTCCGAAAGTCTGACAGGAAGCAGACAACTCCCGGAGTTCCGCGTGTGTAGGCGCACTAGGCTCCCGGGGGACGTGGTAACCAGCGAACCGTAAAACAGAATCATCCGCCGTTCGGTCATCCAATTTAAAGACATCGAAACACACACGCGCACACACACACGACGCACACCGTTTAGTGAGGGCGCCTGAGGTTTTCGTCTCGAGTGGGAGTGTGCGAGTGATCGTCCGATGTCCGGCAGCAGCAGCAGCAGCAACAGCAGAGAGAAAGTTGAGGGTTCAGCCCTGGTCAGCATATATGTAGAAGGGATTCCTTCGCATGGAAATTGGACACCACGATGAGGAAGGCGAAGGCCCCCCCTGTCCTCATCATCGAACCGCCGTTCGTAGGTTTCTGCATATTGAATGAGACGTTGATAAAGCAGTAGAGTGTGCGTTCGCTTCGTTGGCGGAATATGATGATGGAAGGTTCCATTAAGGCACCACGTTGGGTAGGTGGAGAGGCGAAGTTGAGGAGAAGACAGTTGGAGAAATTGGTCACCACGTTGAGGCGCGGATGCTGGCGGGAGTTTGGAAATTTATGGAAAACTATATGGAATCGCAAGATGTCGGACTTCTTCTTCTTTTCACTTCTTATTGGCCCCGGGAGAGGCAATCCAGCACCAACACACTACTCTGGCACCTCTGATGAGGTTGAGGCAAAAAGGGCGAGGCGGGGCGGTTTAATCTCTCACTGGACCAACAGTCCCAGCTCGTCGGTACGGAACATGATGCTCTCGTTAAGTCTATCAGATGTAAATCATGTCTCGCGCACGGGGGGTGTGAGGTTTGTCTGGCCTCACTCCGGGTCCGGTGTGTGTGTTCCTCTCGTGCGCCGTCGTCCCAGCCAGGAACACAGCAGGAGCTTGCAGACTTCGCCACACCACGCCATCGGCTGGAGCTGCGCGTGCAATTTATAATAAATCGAAACATCCAACGAACGAGGCGAGGCGAAGCGTCCTCCATTCCATGGTAGCGCCTTGACTTGGGACGACGACATCGATGACAAGGGCACCTGGGTGACCAGCTCGAAAGCCGTGATGCAGTTATTTGTTCCAAAGTGCCAACGCCACATGTTCTGTGGCCCGTGCGCCCGCCGACTAATCCCTTTCCAATTCCGTTTTTGCAGACTTCGCCGGAGAGGAGCTTAGCTTAAGGGGCAGGTCTAGGACTCGAAGACGCGTACGAACTGTCAGCTCGCTCTCGGCCGCACTCACAGGTATCAGACCAATAGGGATTGAGGTTAGAATAGACACTTGTGGACGACGACGACCACGGCGACGATGACGACGACCGTTTAGGATTAGCCGCGCGCCGTGGTTTGACATTTCTGGACGATAAATCAATTTGCATCTTATAATTTATCTCGACAGCCACGCGCGCCTTGCCCATTAGCCCAAAGATGTAGCGCGAGCGGAGCGGATTGAGGTTAAGAACACTTTTCATGCTGGACCCAGGAGTTGTAGCTTCAACTGGTATATGCCAGCACGAGTTGGAACGCTTGTAAGGCGGAAGTTGAGTAAGAGATCCCAAAGACAGACAAAGAGGGTGGCCCGATCTTTCATAATAGACTCCCAGGCGCTGGAAAGTATCGCGTGACTCATCGAAGGGCATCGAGGAATGCATGCTGCAAAACCTGGACCCATACTATCTCCACTCTTCTCGAACTTCTAATACTATTAGGTCCGAGCTTCCGAAGGGTATATAGAGGTGGTCTCTGCTTTTACTGCTGCTGCTGCTGCTGCTGCTGCTGCTGATGTCTTGGGCAGATATGTGCCAGCTGACCTATTTTCATCTTCTGAGTTCTCCAATATCCAGCTGCGGCCTCCTTTGCCAACAAAGCATCCCCATTGCTCCTCGCAACCTCCTCCACCAATTGTTGACGTTCCATGTGGCGTCGCGTGCGTTGCACTCGCGCATGCCATGCCGGCCTTTCTGCCTTTGCAGTTCACTACCACTCGACACCAAATCCATTAGTATTTGGAGGACTGCGAACTGCGATTGCGATTAGATTTCCATTTGGTGCGCACCCTGTTCACCTTCACGCTGTTCCGCAGTCCACGTCCGAAGTCTGTGCGGGAGTCTCTTAAGAACCGTACCGCTATCAACAGCACTGGACTGGACCTTAGCGCTAGATATTTCCCCGTCCAAAAGCCAATCGTCACCTTCCTTCCCTCCTCAAGCTCCAGGAGTTCCATTGAAGCCCGGATTGCATCAGCGACGATGGCGGCGGCTGCCAACTGCAGCAATTGCAGCGGACGTCGAACGCAAGAACCCGGGGCTCAAATTATAGAGATCGCTTTCGCATGCGCAATTGAAAACACATAAATTTATCGAGCCCGAGCTTTATTTATTACCTCTTTAGGTGGCAGGGGGGGAGGAGGGCTGCCCGTGTGGCGGAACTATGTTGCGACAGCTAGTGGCCAGCCTGTTGCCGATGCTGTTGGACGCCGCAACGGCCGGACTACATCCCGATCTCGGTTCGGTTCAGTTCGGTTTGGTTTGGCGAAGTGTTGAGAGGACGTTCTAAGACGTCGTTTGGCTCTTACTTCTTCCTCTCCCGACCCCCCTTGTTAGCATGCACGGGCCTGCCAGAGCATTGTTATGCCCAGTGTGGCAGGACTTGTTGGCAAGTGTTGCAAACGCACGTGGCCTCGCCGCGCGAAGCTGTCAAGAGCCGTGACTGTGGAGATCCATTCTTGTGTCGACATTCTTGAGACGATGTGTCCGGTGACCAAACGAACCGAGCCGAACGGACCGAACGGTATATGCTAAGGTCCCTTTTACGTTCGCGAAACTTAATCAACTCCTGCCAGCCGCTCTTGGCCGCGCTCAGTTGGTTGGTGTTTGGGGTTGAGGAGCGGAGCTTTTGCCGCTTTGTAAACATCGCCAACAGCGGGGCAATGGGGAGGTGGGACGCGAAGCGCACAAAACGTAACCGCGAGGTCGCGAGCCGCAGCGTAAAAGTGTAACGAATTTGACATTCTCGACTTCACGACATTTATAGTATCCCCAATCCCTCCCCTCGGTTGGGGGTCCTCCGCAAAAGTGATTCCCTTTGGTCGACGCGGGACACCGAAAATGGCACACGAGCAAACCAATCAAGCACACAGACCGCCGCCACGAATGCCAGCCACGAACTGGCCGTAGAAAGTGATTGTGTTAGGAGCGAACCGAGCGAGCGAGCGAAAAGCGGGCGAGTTCGCGGAGACAATCGACCCATTAAGGATCTTGCCTCCTCCTTTTTGCCATCGTCGGGCTCGCGTGGTTCGGGTCTTATTGTTGGCACGTTGGTCTCTACCCTCTTTTACCGGCCATGAATGCTCCGTGAACTGCACGATTAGTGTAGTCGACGGTAAGAGCTGGAGCAGCAGCAGCAGCAGTAGAATGTCTCCACGGAGAAGGTCTGATGATAGCATCTCGGCAACAGGCCACTAAGCCGCGGGTTCGCTTGGATTCGCGCGTGTGTGTGTGTGTGTTTGTGTGCTTTCGAGCGAGCAAATTGATGTGTGAAGCACATGAAACATTCGACTGAAGTGCGCATAATGATCCGCCTGACAACTGGTAGCGTCGTGTTCTGGCGTTGTTTTTGTCGCGCGAGATTCAACGGGATGATAAACCGAGAGGGTGGTGGAGTGGGGTTGGCTCCAGGAGGAAGGAGAAAGTTACCGGCACTGGCATGTCGTCGGACTTCGGTGCATGTTTCAGCCGTTCCCCCCGCCCCGGGCGATTGAAGTTGGTTTATGACGTATTAACAACGAGGCGGCCGCTTATCTCGGTGCTGGATTGCCATTGCCGTAAATTGTTTTATTTTTATTGGATCAGTAATCAGGAGGGTAGTTCATTTAGTTAAAGGGGACACGTTGGAATGCGTGTATTGTTTGTTTTTTTTTGTGGAAGTTATTTTAATGCAAAATTATTTGCAATGCAATGTTATTTTTTGAGGATGCGTCAAAGGTAATAAGAATAGATAAAATTATATTTAGCTCTTTTTTGAGAGAAATTCGGAAGGAAATTGCAACCTTCTGAAGATTCTGTTCTCTCAGGATGAATAGAAGCAGTTATAAGAGTGTGAAGAGTATTATCTAATTACTAAAATTGGAAAAAAAATCCACTTCTTGATCTTATTCCTTAGTATTCCTATTCCGATCCTTGAGTCAATCATAGGTTATTGGAAAATGTACAATAACACAAGACAGAATTCTAACCGAAAGTTACTGTGGTACTGTTGTCTAAACAAATAGACGTTATCAAACATTATATCCAAATTTAAATATTGCTATTCAAAGTTACCTATTCTTACTGGCAAAATATGACATAATAAAGGTGTTTCCATAATCCATATTCCATAAAATATTGTGAAAGAACTTTTCAACCCGAATGATCTCATCAAAATCAGTTATTGTTGGCTAAATCCAAGAAGAGTAAATACGAATGCCAATACTAGCCTCCTTTCCACCGCGCCATTCTCAATTTTCCCGCATCTTAACGACTCCGAAAAGTGAGAATAACGACCACTGGAGGCTAGCTGGCGTGACGTCCCTCCGGTTCTCTGTCGCCAACTCGACAAGCATTCCAATGGAGTTGTTATGGGCTTCTCGATTAGCATTTCAAACAAGAAATGGCAACCACCCTCCCTGGGAGGGGAGGTTGTTCCGGCGACCCGTAGCCCTCGCCGCCCACCGAACAATTGCGTTTTGATTAATTTTCACGAAACATCACGAACCGCCAATAGCCAGCCAGCCAGCCAGCAACCTAAACCCCAGATGGTGTCTGACGCACATCTGCATGACTCGAGGAGGGTGGGAGAGGGGGACCCGTCGGGTTCTGGAGCTTGGACTAGCGCACAGCATTCCTTTGCCCCACAGCCCCGCACTTTATCAACGTTGTACAATCTGAACGATGGCAATGGATCGATAGGATAGCACTCCGAGCGCGCCTTTTGGACCCAAGGGCAACGATGGGTGCCGTATAGGATTGGAACAGGTTTTCGGTGTTTGTGGCCTGCGGGCGTTCCTGCGAGTTCCCGAAGAAAGCCCAGCGGGGTGTCCCCGGACAAGGGCCCGCCTGTGGCTGCGCTGAGCTGAGGGCATCCTGTTGTTCGCTCCCTCATCCCCCTTTCGGACACAGAGCACTCAGAAGGGATCGCTATCGCGTAGCTTAACCGAACGGAATATAGGCACATCAGAGGGTCTCTCTTTCTCTCTTTCTCTCTCTCTTTCGCTTAGTATCCGACTCTAAAGTTCCACCAACGCAACGGGTTCCTTCCTCGATGCCATCGTGCATAGCAAGGGAGGGGAAGGGGATAACGGTTGGCGAGGGGGTGCACATTTAATGTGAGAAATTAATAATAACATTACACGCCTAATTAAGTTTAATAACTGATTTGATGATAGCATTTATTTGCTATTTTACTACGCCGCTTTCTCGCCGGGAACCTACGACCGAAGGGTCTATGGTACGTTCCGTTCCGACCCCGGAGTTACGGAGCCCGATAAGGGAAGCTGCCAGCCGCTGACCAGCATAATATCCCCCGTAAGCGAACGTAATTGGATTTCCATGCTGGACGGGGAAACAATGATTCTCATTCTCGCGAGACATTTGCCGGCGGGCCTTCAGCATTGCCTGCTGGCCTGGCTGGAAACCATTAGAATGACAAAGCGGGCAGGCGCAAGACGCGGCAGAAACCGAGCACCACACCATACCGGGAAGAAGACAACAAAACCATTCCACCCAAAAAAAAACAAAAAAACAAAACCATCTGCCATCGGATCCGCCATCTTTACTGTCTTTTTGGAGAGGTGAGTGTGAGGAAACGGAGAGTACACCGATCCCCCGCATCCTTGACTCCTCATAACCTTTGTGCAGCTAATGATGAATCATTTGCATGCTTCTCTAACAGACGGCACACAGTCGGGTCGATGATGTTGATGTTGATGATGATGATGATGATTTGTTGAAAGCTTTGCAGAACCTCCCATTCCCCTGGGTTGCAATCCAGAACGAAAGTGAGATCCGCAACGAGACAAAGCGAAGACAGCGTATCCGCGGACAATGCGGACAACAATAGGATCGAGAGCGCGAGCACAAGCACGAGCTCCATATACTGGCACGCTCATTACGGGCATGCCAGCCAGCCAGCTTGTAGCAGCGCATCAGGCGGGTATTGCAGCTTGCACACACCACGGACAGCACACGCACGGTATCATTTGCATGCACTCTTCAGTGGACCTCTTCGTGGCACCCCAAAAACAAATCCTGCATTCTGCCTGGAATGGTCGTTTCCAGATACGAACCAACCGCCAGCGGGGTGTCCCGAATATGGCAAGGTCAATGGCGCGCCCAGTTCGCGCACGAGCAGAAGCTCATCAATTGTGGATTCGCATTTTGTTTTGGGCGAACAGTTTTGGGAAATTCCGGAACGGGAACTGATGCGAGTCCACCTCAGCCTGAGCTTTAAGTCCATTCCGTGGCGATATATCTGACCGGACGCCTGGATTCCTGGAGGTAGATAAACGGTGTGGAACGGTGGTTTTGAGACAACATTATTCGCCGTTTTATAGTTCGCCGTTGGCCTCGCTCGCGTGGTCGTTCACGCTGATCGCATCGGTCAACTGAACCGGATTTTGGAGTCGGTGAAGCTTCTTCGTCCGTCAAAAGGCCTGATTCCAGGCACGTCATTCGGTGGCGTCGAAAGCGCTGATGATGATGGCGTTCCTTCTAGCGCAAGAAGTACAATGACTTCTGGTATCAGAGATGCAATCGGAGTTGTTCGCATGCACTCGATCGTTTGTTGCTGCTGATGCATTCTTCATCCTCTCATCATTCCCTTAACACTTCTTCAACCACACACTCACACACACACACACACACGCACGGACGTACGGACTCTGCGTGAACACATTGTAATTACAAAATTGCAAACGATCAGCAGAAGCATCAGTGTTACGAGCATCCAGGCCTGGAGCTGGCATCGACCGAACAAAACACCAAAAAAAAAAGGGCACCAAAGGACGAGGAGCATAATGATCGCTTAGCTTCCGGCGACAGGTGTGGTGCTGGTGTGTGTTGCTTTTCGGGAGGTAATTTTCGGTCCCCGGAAAATGCGTCCCCATTGCTCTCTCTCCCTCTCTCTTCTTCCTCGAACCTCGAACCGAGGGGCCAATAAAGCATTTGAATTATTTCCCCCTCCGTCCCTTTTTTGGTCACTTTTCTTTGGGAATGTGTCGTCTGCGGGTCTGCAAGCCGATGGTCGCCGTGCTAATGATGGTGCTGGAGAAGCGTTTTATGTGAGTGCGAGAACCATAATTTTTCGCCAGCGGTGCCTGGCGTGAGGAGCGTTTTTTATGCGAAAAAAAAACGGAGAGCGTCACAAGCAACCACACACTAATATGTTGTGGGCCATTTACTAATTTGCGTTGCTTTTGGGGCAGGCAGGATTGTGGATTGGGTCCGTCGAAGATTCCCCCCGAAGGAGTCATTTCGTTATCGCACCTCCGCGATGCAGAAGGACAAAACAAAAGCAACATTAAAATCCTTCTCTTCCAAAAACAAAAAAAATGCAGCTCAAGATTTTTTTATGTATCGCTTGCCTCCACCAAAAAAAAAACATGCGATTATAGCACCCTTGCCAACGCCGGGAACCGGGCACCCCCAAACTCCGCTTCACGGAAGTCGTGCTCGAGCGCTTTTTTCCGGATCAGATGATGGTTGGCCACGAGAGAGAGAGACACACACACACACCGGGACAGGCACGTTGCGCGGGAAAAGGTAACGGATTTCACATTGGCCATTAGGTTGTTTACTGATTCTTAGACGCCACTTATCCCACCGGACCGCACCTGAGCAGCAAGTCCCGGAGAAGGGGATTACACCGGAGACAAATCATGGCGCGCGTTGATCGGATTGACTGGTGTGGCCCTCCCCGGGGTGGCAGGGGTAGGCAGGCAGGGCAGGGGGACGGGGACAGGAAAGGAGTAATAAAGATTGGAGGAACGACGGACGGTGCACGAGCACGACACTCGAAGCCCCAGCCGCCGTCGCCGCCGCCGATTAATCCCGGACCGGGCTCCTAAATTATAAGTTCACGTTTCAACAGTCGACGCGGACGCGGACGCGGTCGATGCTCAGCATCGGCATCGGCTAATACCTTGATGGCACCTCCTCGCCCCCCCATTGGAGGTATCATCGGCGGCACACCGATGCCGGTCTGTGTTGGAGCTCGGGGCGACGGACGACCCTGGAATTGGGTCACGAACTGGCGTCACTTGGTTGCAGCAGCAGCAGCCAAGGAGCAGCAGGAGCTACGGCAGCGACAGCAGCAGCTAGTCAGTCAGTCATTCAAGCGGCTCACTATCCGCGACAGCAAGACGCCGGTGTCGATGCTCCAAGACTGCAAGATGATGACCATCGTCTGCATCGCGTACAACGTGTCCGCACAATGGAAAGCGAGCGGCGCGAATGCTATGCCCGCTGGAAATTGATAAACACTAGCCTGGCGCAGTGTACCTATACCATAAGTCCGAAAGTCGACTTCTCCAAAAGTGCCAGTTGGAGCGCTGCTCGGTGTCATTAGACGTGGTACTGCTACGGTGCAGTAGTGTTTAGCGGAACCGCTATCCAATCTAGCGTGTGGAAGTGGAAGATGATTTGCCAGCAAACGGCATTTCCGAGACGGTAGACTTAGTACAAGAAGGAGATGAAACCTCCTTTTGTAGTACAAGTGTTCTAAAACACTCTATTATCGTACAAGAGAGTCCACCAGGCTGGACACTGCTGTGGCTGCGACACCGGATACCGGTTTGGGATGCATTTAATTTAATCAAATCTACCTCCGCTCTCTCGCCACGCGCGCTCCATGTTTCATTACGATAATGCTCCGTTAATGCTGCGGTCATCAAGCGAGCTTAACAGCGGAAGAGCTTAAGCGCTCGTCTGTCTATCAGACGTGAAGCGGCGTGAAGCGGTAATGAGCTGCATCGCCTCTGGCTGAGGTTGAGAACGATTGCGCACCAGAGTAATGAAAACATTACCTCCAGCAACAACGAAGCAACCATCAGAGACAAATCGTTCTCGTCGTTGTTTCGTTCGAAACACCTTTACAGACACACACACTTGATCCAGACAGTCGCTTGGAAGCGATTTTGAAAGTTTCTAGACTTAAAAAGCACGGACTCCAGGGCGCGATACCACTGGAGGCCAGCATTCTCGATGCTCTCCCGGTAGACCAGGAAAAGGAAAAATGAAGGGGAAATCCGTTGATGATTCCTATCCACCAGCGATCCAGCCAGCGGCCAGTTAGCGAGATGATGCGAGACGCAGCCGTTGGCCGTTGGTCGTTGGTCGTTGGTCGCTGGCGGGATCCAATCGACCCCCCAAAACGCGCGGCCAGTAAACAAAGTAGTCATTAAATGATTCCGACAATTACGCGCGCCCGTGGTGCGACGAATCTGTGGCGTAACCGGCTTCTAAGGGTTTGCCTAGACCACTACCATCAAGGTGAAGGGGGCTAGAAAATCGAGCAGGAATAGAAAAGAAAATCACCATCAACAAGCAACAGCAGACGCACCACATCGGGGCCCTCGGATTGTTAATTGTAGTCAGAGCCACACATAGAGGGCCCACGACAGGTGGAAAAGGGATCTCCGGAATCGGAATCCGAGGCGGTCGGCCATCGAAGCTGAAAATTAAAACCAAATTTTACACGTTTCCGTTCGGTTAGCATCTCCGGGCATCACGTGTCCCTCAACACACACACACACACACACTCACGCACACACCTCCCTAATGGGATTTGGATGCTTTTCCCTCGCTCTCCTCTTCTCGAGTTTTTTTTTGTTTTGTTTCTGGACCTCAAACACCCCGAGGCCGTTCGGGCCGAGAGCGACCATAACCAGCAGCATCAGCAGCATCAGCATCGATGCCACTGATGCCAACGGATCTGTTCCACGCACTCTCTCGACATCGAATCCCAAATGACGGAAGTTGAAAGGAAATAGATAAAGTTTTGGGTTTTTTTAGGTTTTTCGGTTCGGAAAAGAAAAGCTGCCTACGAATCGATCGCTCTCGTACCGATGGGTGGACTGCGTGATGGCCGTGCTAATGATAGGCTGCTGTTTATGCTGCGCGTCTTCCTTTTGCGTGTCGCGCGGACTGCTTTGCCTCGGCCAGTGGTTGGCTTCTAATTTCAACTTCTGCTGCTTCTCTGCTCACGCTCTGTCTGTTTGTCTATTCATGTGTTTGTGTGTGTGTGTTTGTGTCTGAGGAGGCAATAAAAACAAATCACGCACAGCTTCCCTACCTCCCGGGGGGAACCCAAGGAGCGAGTTCAAGGTTCGAGAGTTGGGTTTGTGGTATCCCGGAGTTGGAGGAAAGGGGACGATTTCCATCGATCGCATAAATGCGTGAGTCCGGGGGGTGAGCGCTAGTCACGCCAATGGTGAGTTTGCGCTTTCTAGTATTCTATTTGGGATTCATCTTCTAGCGAGGAACTTGATTATCTTTTGTGTGACTTACTGTTTGGCGAACCTGTTATGTTGATGGATGTTATGTATTACCTGAAACGAAAAAGAAAGCGTAGGATTATGTTAGTTCTTCTTCTTTTTAACATAACTATGAATTAGGTACATGAAATTGTAGAGTTCTTAGACAAATTTTCATACTTTATAAAGCATTCCATCTCCATTTGCAATCGGTCGAAAGAAATGGTGGTTAGAAACGATGTTTCTGTATTAAACTTTCGTCAATATTATGTATAGAAGGATCCAGCAATCGCTTACTAGTAATGGCTTCTCAAAATGTGGCAGTTTAATGTGGAGCAAATGATTTGTTCCAGCAGAAAGTTGCGTACAGTAGAAAGTTTAGGGTTCGATGTTGACATCGAAACAAACCAGAAGTATTCGTTAATTTTCGATCACTTAATGGCAATAACTGTCCTTTTCACCCAACCATTAATAATTATGTGAATACTTTCCCTTCATCATCAACCCTGCGTCTATGCAAGCAGATTTCTGTTAAATCCATATTCATAAATTATTCAAATAATTTCAATCGTCGCAAAAGATTGCTAATTAGATCAATCCTACCGTATTAGCTAGAACATTTTTAATAAGTAGAATTTTTTGCTTTAAATTAATATTACTATTGCTTATTATGTAACCTCGTGGTGGACCAAAATACAATCGGTCAAATCATCTAAGTTCTTACAACATTGAAAATCATTTCTCGTCGTCTGTGCGCTGACTCATGTCTTTCGTATGTACCACACGCACTGTTCGGGCTTTGTTCCGATCTTGTCTAATCCGCTGACGCACTCAGAACGTTCGCTCTCCAATAACAAACCAAAAAAAAACACACCTCGGCCCGGCTCCCCTTCGAAGGATCAAAGCACCCTGTATGCCTTTCGACCCCATCGTACACAATGGTCTTATCTATGTGTTTTCGGAGAAGGTTTTAAAGGGGGGACCACGAAACGGTGGCCGGTACCGCGATCGTGAGATTAGATGGAAGCTGGTCCAAAGGGTTCGACCAGCGACGACCGGTGGTCTAAATATTTTACCAAACATTCAATAAATCAACCACAGCCGAGGCGAGGTCGGCAACCGGCGGCATGGTCCAGGTCCTACCAGAGACGGCGGACACCGCCAAAGGGATTCCAACGACAGCGAAGAAGAATCCGACACAGAACGGGAAACGGGTATTTGTCATAGGACACCCGGCATAATCTTCTAACCGCGGAAGATATGTATCATCTCGCACACACGCACAGTGTATCCACAGCACAAAAACGGCCATTGTGTCGGATGGAAGTGAGGCCGAGCATAAGCGTGCCACTTGCGTCCGAAGTCGCTTCGTACCTTCCAGAGGATGTTGCCTCAAACACTTTTCATTGTTTTCGTTCTCTTTCTCCCTTTTTTTTCCTCGCATGTGCTTAATGCTGCACAGCATTCCTTTCGACCCGTGTAGCCGCTGGGCCTGGGCCTACGGAGATCGATTTGGGTGCTCAGCTGACAAATGAATTTCAATTAACTCACCAGCGCGCGACCGTGACCGATACCGCATTTTCGGGCCAAGATTCGTCATTGTTTTCGGTTGGCCCGAGAATGCGACTAACGTGATTAGTCGCGTGGTTCAGGATCACGCGGGCGAGAATCTGATCCGATCCTATCGGTCATCGTATGCGTGCGAGTGTGTGTGAGCGTGACTCGGATGCAGATTCAGGGCGCTCCGCGGCTCGGCACGATTCGACGAATCATGTGAAAATCATAAATTAATCCAATTTTGACGTTCCAGAGCGTGGACTCTCGTGATCTCTCGAACTCGAAAGAGAGATTGAAGCGATGTTGTTTAAACGGAACGGAGCAACGTGACTCCGAACGGGGCCAGAATGTTCTCGTGTAAGCGCCTTCTCACCTCCACCGATGGACATCAACAAACCGATCGAAATGGCCAGCCCGCGGGCTCCGCAAAGTTGTAAACTGTAAAATGTTTGTCATTGATTTACACACGGTGTCCGGCGCTGTTGTGATAGACCGAGGTTGACAGTCGGTAAACGGGGCCCCGAGGAGGTCCGGGAATTAATCGTTTAATGGTGGCCATTTTATTTGTGCGAGCGAGACGTTCCCTAAATTATGCAGCACATTAGAGGGATCCCATAATGCGACACCATTAACTCAGGACCCCACCGAGAGTGCGTGTGTGTGTGACTTGGTGTCAACAACCTGCTTAAACGATCACACAGGAACCACAGGAAGAGGGAGAGTCCCAGTCTCTTTCGTCTTCGATTGACGCGCGATTGTCTTTGAGGTTTTGAGGTAGGCATTACAAGCGAGTGAGTGAGCAGCAAACAGCTGTGGCGGCACCTTCACCGACCTAATCTGATAGCCGGAAAGGAATGTATAAGCTTCTACGAGGCCCGGTATTCGGTTGGGCAGCCAGCCAGCCAGCCAGCCGTTCGATCGGGTTTTTTTTTTAAACTCGCGGCTCGTTTGTTCGCATGCCGCGCGTGCGTGTCTAGCGCATTACCTGGAAACCGGCGTGCGCGTGCGTGCGTGCGTGTGTGCGTGTGTGAGCTAATGGCCAGTTGACGAGAAGATCGTGTTTTTTAGAAACCACAAGCGATCAAACGATCGCTCAAATGATGCAAATGACTCAAAGCCGCTAATCGGTGGACGAGGATCATGAACGAGCTGTTCCTCGGTCGAGGTCCTAGATCAAAAGCACAAATTCGTGCTGATCGTTTAGAATGTAGAGGAGGCAGTAAAAGATCTCCCCAGATCTAAGAAGTCGCTAAAAATCGATGATAATCGACGCGACGCGCTGTTACGACCGAGGGGCCTTGGCACAAACAGTTGGGACTCCCGCGTAGACGATGATCACGCCGATCGGACATTTGTTTTCTTCGCAAATTAATGTCACCCCGCTAGGGACGACGAGAAGGTGTGTGTGTGTCAGTGTGTGTCTGTGGAGCTAGGTGTGGCAAAAGAGGTGGAGTGGTAATTAAATTTAATTAATTTCATCAGCAAAATTTAATTATCGAAGAACCCCGACGGTCATTTTCTGCCTTGGATCGCCGTAATACTCCAACTGCCGAGAGAAGCCGAGGATCGTCCCTTGGCTTCTCTGTGTATTCATCGTTGTGTGCCAGTGTGTGTGTGTAAGTGTGTTAGAGTGGCGTTTGTGGCCAGTCAGTCCAGTCTTCTGAATACCTTCTCGGCCGTGCCTTCGCTACATTCAGCATCATCTCCTGCACCTTCTCCGGCCACTCACCATCTCTCGGCTTCCATGACCTCAAAAGCCAGAAGTCAAAACGCCACACCACAACCTGGTGTCTAGCAACTTGGCTCCGGGAGGGCACGCGCGTAAACGAGTAGCACACCAGCAACAGCAGTAGCCACCGTTGGCCACCGAACAAATGGCGAATGGACGATGTGCGCACCGGGCACCTCGATCACTTGATCGTGTGCCGGTACCCGACCATCCGACACCTCATTTATAGGCCAAAGCGCGAGGTGCGCAATGTAACGATCCGGCTTTGTGGGGCCCCTTTGGGGATTGGTATATGGTGCCTCTGCATGCCCTTGCCCCACCACGGTCGTGAGCCGTGTCGTGAGGATCTGAAGCCCCTCTCCTGATCCATTACCTGATCAGACCACCTTCAGCATTGCATTGTACCGATCGGAACGGGCAAACAAACGGCACCTTACCTTGCGGTACCATTCATTTGTTCGTGTTATGGCCGCACCGCAGACCTCCGGGTCCGGGTCCGGATTAAATGTGTTAGCCCCTTACACCCCCTTTCTTTAGCCCACTGTTCATTCCCTTGTCTCGTGTATGCTTTGCGACTCGAACTCCGGATCTTCGATGTCCTAACCGGTGCGCGGTGGTTTTTTTGTTTTAAAACGACAATGTACTGTGTGCCTGTAGGTGTGCGTGTGTGCACGCTGTCTGGCCCTTTTGCGAACAATTAAACGGACAACACCATCCGCTGCAAAAGTTTGAAAACAAAGCGCGAGAGGAAACACGCCAGATTAGCTCCAGATCTGCACGACCTTGAAGTCATCGCCACCAGCACCAGGAATGTCGGATCGTTCTCTCGTCCAGCGACGCTAAACACCGGATGAGGCGTGCGATCGTAACGCGAGCAACCTCTTTTGACATGCCCACTAATCAATTGGCCACCGTTGTCGTCGTCGTCGTCGTCGTCGCTGGCGTAGCGCCTTCTCGTGAGTTATGGCACGTTAGTTGTTGGAGCAAAAAAAAAATAAAAACTGAACGCCATGACCGCACGATCGATCGAGCAGCTGCAGATCGCGCACACACGGTCCCGGACAATCAGCGATTCGGTCACGCGGTTTCGGTTTCACGGGGCCCTCTTTCGCGCCCCTCACCGGAGGTAGTTTGCACTTTACGCTCTCGATCGCGCGATCGCTAATCGATCGCCATGCTTGGGATTCAAATTTGCTCTGGTTTTTTTTTTCTCTCTCTCTCTTCTGCCTTGTGGCAGTTAAAGTCAGGCCCAGGGATGCTGAGATGGCCAAAACGAAGCGACGCGGTTGATGGTGCGGTTTAAATATGAGCGTGCGCTCATAAACGATTAATGGCGGCCGCCACGATCCTTGGCTCATATCGCGCGCGCCGCTAACGAAGGAGAGTGATTGCCTCGCTAAAGCTGATCAGCAGACGGAGTTGTCATACCTTCATTTCAGCCATTTCAGGGCCATTTGTGTGGTGCCGTGTCGTGCGCTGAGCGTGTCCTGATTACGGACCCTCACCTCCTTCTTCCTGTCCTTCTTTTTTGCCACTCCTTTCTCGCTATCAATCTTTCAACCTTGGAAAGGAATCTCGCACCTTTTTTGCGACAAAAGGCTAACACCAGCACCAGCAGCAGTTCAATAGCTCAATTAAACGAGAGAGAGAGAGGAGGGAAGGCTACTGGTGACGGGTGCCATTTATGCAAAGCCTCCTCATTTGGGGTGGCCATTATTTTACGCACAATTTCCCCATAAATCTCGGTCGCGATCGTCCAATGCAATCGCCCAATGGCGGTTCTGTCATCGGGTCGCTGCGCTATCGATCGAAGGACACTTCGCGGTGAGCCGCATACCGAAGTAACGAACCTCGGTAGCACTAATGATCCCGTCAGTGTGTGCGTGTGTGTGTGTGTGCATACGATCGAGCGCTATGCAGATTGTGCTGTAGGTCACACTAGCTGTTGCGCGAAAAAAAAAGCGAGAGAAAAAAAAGCAAACCAACGATGGCAGCGCAAAAATGTCTTAACGATCGTCCGTACTTACGGTACGGATTGAGGCAGGAACGGGGAACCCTACACCGACGCCGTTATGGTGCCGTATGCTGCGCCATTATGCAATCCGATCCGATGCGTCAATGTAGCTCCTTAACGCATACGCATTTCGTTCGTTGCCGTGTCAATATGGAGATTACCGATGGGGGATTGTATTGGGGTCATGCTCTCGACGAAGGATTACACCTAGCCCCCGGGAGGGACCACGGCCCAAAAGGGAGACCATGGAAGAAGAGGTTTTATGTGTTTTTTTTTCTTTCCTCTACTCACTTCATTTTTAATCTGTTTCCCCGCCCGAAAATGTACACCCGAGGTACACAGACAGTGCCACAACATGGTACGTGGTTCGCGAGCCACGTCGCGACTTCAGAAGCCAGAACTGACAGCACCCACCCTTGACAGCAGCAACAGCTCCCTCTGACAGCGGCTTATAAGGTCTTCGTGCACGCTTGTTCATCGTAGTGTTGCGTATTGCAAGACTCCGAAGGATGCGAGACAAGAGAAGAAGAATAAAAAGAAGAAGAAATAGGACGAAGAAGAGTGGAGGCTAAAAGGGTGGCCTTGTTGTCGCTACCCCTCCGCCGTTGGGCCTACCGTCCCTTTCACCATCATCAGTAACAAGCCAAATGTCAGTAATTTCTCTTTCGATGAGACACACATCCATCCATCCATCCATCAACATGGTCGACGATGGCCAGCTTTTGGACATCCGCTGGCCCTCGCCACGTACGGTGACGTACCGTGTACCGTGTAAGGATCGAAACATCATCGGGCACAACGAAACGGGCATTCAAAACAAGCTCAACACGATGGCGGCGCGTGCGGTCCGCCAATTCGGAACCGTCACGGGTGTCACGTCATCTTACGCACTCGCACACCAATTACGCGCCCCCCAAACATGAAGCACAACCTGTCCGACGGTCTGTCTGGTTGGTTCGAGACTTTGTTGTTTGAAGTTGAAAGATCAATCCGGCGTGGCTCGAGCGTGGCAAGTGCGCCGACGGAACTTCCGTACTCCGTGCGGCTGACAGCCAACCGCGAGCAGCGCGGCCATTAGCGAGCCCGCGCCGCACACCATCGATAATTGCAGCAGCAGCAGCGCGGTGCGCAGTAAGTGCGCGATCGAAAATCGTGATCGAGTGGCCTAGTAGTGGAACGTAATAATAACCTCGACATACCTTCCTCTCATCGAGCTGCTCACTACACTAACAGATAAGAGTCTCAATGCCGCGCCTGGATTCGAAATGATTTAATTTGGTGTGTTATCAACGCTCATCATCTCATCGACTGCTCCTTCTTCTGACTGACGATAAAAAGAAAACGGAAGCAATTCCCGTGGCCACATCCGCATCCATCGTGCGCATCGCGCATCGATTCCAAAAACTTTCCCTCACGAACAACATCCAGGGCAGGGCGGGAACCTCTGGAATCAATTGAATCAACTCCACTGTTACCGATAAAGGCCCACCGTGTGCACCTTTTTGGGATAAATAAACAGACCTTTTAAACCGCGCACACCCTAATCACGGTGTGCGAGAGAGCAGATTAGGTGTTGCTGGTGCTGGTGGTGGTGGTCGTGGTCGAGCAATCAAAACATTTATTCCAAAGCACCGGCGTCGTGCCCCTCTGCGCGATCTGCAAACTATATTTTTTTGGCGTTAAACACGACCGCACGGTCCCGTATAGTAGTAATAAAGAGAAAAAAAAACGGTGCCTTTTATCTGGTGCCGATCGTGATGCCGAGTAGTGGTGCTGGGACTCAAAACTGCGGAACGTCTCCATTCGTCGCTCGAGGTTCGTCGCTTACGTCGCGGCAAGTCTTTCGTTTTTTGAGCATTTCGGTAGCCCGCAAACATACAACAAATGCGGCATCGTTAGTGAGTTTGTTTGTCGGTCGCGGAGAACGGACACAAAGGGTGTGAATTCTTTAATTCTACCCCTTCTGCACCATTCTTTCCCTCCCCCGCCGTCACTTCATGCGCTACCATCGTCTGGAGCGAGTTATTAATATATTCATTAGGACGATTACATGGCTTCACCATGAACCATCGCTGGAGCGGTTAACATCTTTCCGAGTGAGTGTCTATGCTAAGTGCCGCCCCTGCTACCCCTTTGCCTCCTACGTTCCTACGGCTCGTTTGAGCATTGTTCGTCCCATAAATTAGTGACGAGAGACAGTCGGCGCGAGTCGGACAGAACACCGAACAGAAAGACACTGTCACGGTCACGGGTAGTTGGGTTTCGAAGTCGGGGGTCGGGGGTAGGGGCACCGGGGCCATTCTCTCTGCTATCGGTCAAACTGGTGGTGGGAAAATGGCGTAACAGGGCGCTGGCTGTTTGAACGATTTAATTCTCTCCCCAAAAAAGGTGCTTCGTTCGACTTCATTCGACTTCAGAATGGCTGAGATTTGCTCTGAGACTCCAAACCGCACAGCGTGGCATCCTGGCGTGGCTTCCTGGCGTGTTTATTCTCAGCAGCGCCTGGTTGTGTCCCACAATGTTTGCGCCATAAATATGCTGTACCACCGTCCCATCACCATAAACTGATTTGAAATGCCGTATTTTAGCGTGCCCGAAATTGTTAGAAATTAGCTCCCGCTCCCGGTGTTGCGAGGCGTAGGGCGCCTATCCGACACCCCAGGCCGTTTGTCGCTTGTTGCTTGTTGCTGTTGCGCCGCCATCGTGTAAATACCCGGAACGAATCTATTAATGAAGCCGGCAGGGGCTGTGGCTAGTCGTTTTGAAAAATGCGCTCCCCCGCGCTCTGCCCGGTAACATGCAAATCGTGGCAGAGAAGATTCATGAACCTTATCGGTCGGCCACATCGGTGTGGTGGTGGTGGTGGTGGGGAAGAAGTCCGGTTGTAAAGGAAAATTTACGACGGACCGATCCCAGGTGGGAGTAGAAGCGCGAGTTTTTTTTTTTCGGGGCTCGGAAGGATCCATCTGCATAAGCAGGCATAACCGTTTTGGACATTATCTTGGGTCGATCCAGTTGCTGGCCTTATTTACGATACAGGCGGAGAGCGCGAATTAGCTTCAACTAAGGTCATCTTTAATATGGTGACTTTATTGAGATGCCAAGGCACGGAGACAACTTTCATGGGCGGTAAATGTTCCCGTGGGCTTGGCGCTAATTGTTATTTGGGCGCTCTGCTAGATTTATTTCAATCTTGCACAAGTATGCAAGATTGCTTTGCAACTGTTATGCTGACAAACTGTGTGTTTGTATCAGGAATCGAATAACGTACAATTGTTGTCGATGCTTTTGACTGTTGCAGATTAGTTGAAAAAGTGAAAAATATAATTTAAATTCTATTTGACTCGATCCTATGGACAACGATCATTGTTTCTAGTTTCAAGAAAAATATTTAAGGTCATATAAATTACTTATAATAGACTTAACATGGATCAATAGGACAATAGATAATCGAAAATATTGGCAGAAACTTTGAAAAAAATCCCATCTGCATTAAAGAATCCTTCAGAATATTTTTTTTGCATATTTACTGCTCTCATACACATAACGCATTGGAATTGAATGTCCTTCTGACAGTTTGCATTTAATTTAATGCTTTCGTGAACGAGTTTCTTCATGGCCGTAGAGCAAACTTAGAAAAAAAAGAGGATAAAAGGAAGTTTTCACCAGCCGTAACGCACCTTCGCTAACCTCTTTTTCCTTCCAAATGAAAGTGGACATACACACACAATAACACTAGAGAGCCCTTTCGCTTCCAAAAGGGAGGGTTGCAAATGCAGGAGGAGAGGTCAGAACCATTTCAGTTTCATTGCGCACAGCACACCGGAGGCCACATTTTCCATTTCGTCTGCGTCCGAATTTCCCTTCCTTTTTCAATCCGGTACCAATGCGTCGTCCCCGTCGTCATCGATTGGCCGTATTTGTGCCGGAAGCCAAATTGCTGGTTTCCGCAGAATTTCCTTTCATTTTACGAGGGGTGGTAGTGATCGAAGTGAAAATCGAGGACAAACGCCGGACAGGCGCGTTTGCTTAGATTGGAAAACAAGAGCAAAGCGGATTTCGAGCATCGAGTGCCGGGAGTGCTCCGCTTCTTTATTGTTTATGCCTATTGCCGCGAGATATTGTTGTAGATGATGATGATGATGATGATGGTGATGAGGAGAGCGTGAAAACTAGTCCACTCATTCGACATCGACTCGCGGTCACTCGGAAGTTACTTTTAAAGCTCCGCTCAGTTCCGCATACCGCTGCAGTGATTGATTTGCTCTGTATTGCCCTGTTGCTACTGCTACTGCTGGTGGTGCTGCTGCTGAAGTGAAATGCTCCTCACGTTGCTGCTCACGCCAGAAACCGAGAGTAAACAAATAATAATATCGACAGCCAGCACCGCTGCAAGGGGCAAGAAGCACCACCATGAGACACCGAGCGATACCGGGGGCAAACCGGTATCCACAGCAACACAACACAACAACAACAGCAACATGGATGGCACAGCATCACAGGGAGGAAAATTCTTTTCGCTGAAGCCAGCAACACACACGGGCGCACAGCAAGGTGTTGTTCCTTTGCTTTTTGTTGTTTTTTTGCTGTTGTTTCTCTGCCGTTTTGCCAGCACCACGGGGACTCCAACGAGCCGTAGGCAACGAACGCGAACTCGGGAACGAAAGGTGCTTTTAGGCGACGTTCATTCGATACAGAGAACGAGAGAGAAAGAAAGAAAGAAAGAGAGAGAGAGAGAGAGAGAGAGAGAGAGAGAGAAAAAAATAGGAAGGAGGCAGAAGCAGCGAGCGCACAGAAGAGTTATTGCTTTCGGCTTCGGGAGGAGAAGATATTAAGTTGATGGTTGTTGCTCTACGGCGCTCACTGGCGTGCGTCTCCTCCAGGATAGCTCCCGCCCGTGGCTCGTAGGTCGAGGGACGCCAAAGCGAGTAGCATCCACCGGCCGGGCGGACGGCGTGGCGTGGCATGGCATGATGGCCGAGTGGCCAACGACAGGCAAAACACAGCCACCATTAAACACTGTGGTGTTGCCCTCGGGCGAGGTGATTGAAAGATGCTTGACTGTGCGCCGTTGTCGAGGTACGCGCGGACCGAGGTACGTACGTACGGACGGACGAGACTCATCGATGGAATTCATCGCCGATCGCCGAATCCACCCAACAGCACCGGCAGCAGCAGTGTCCAAGTCCACGTGTCCAATTTGCAACATTGACCACCATGATGGGGTCAGTACTGATCAGTCAGTCTTCCGGAAGTTCCTCACTTGAACTTGAACTTCAAGGCAATACCTCTCTACAGTAAGCGACTTCAAAACGGACTTGTATTTGGGGGGAAAAGACGGCATTTTCTTCCGCAACATCTTTTAAGAAGCGCGCCACCAACTCTGGCTGACCAACTGGCTGAGTGGATGTGTTATGTGCCTCCTCCCCCTTAGCCTTCCTCTTCCTTTCCCTTTTTCGAGACGGCGGACTACAGCCCTACAGGTACTACTGCTACAGCGTTCGCCAATATGTTTGTGCCAACTCATTTCCCCGACCTCGCGAAGATTGTTTAATGCTCTAGGTCTGGCCTGGATAGGCCCGATCCCCGGGAGTCGCCACCGGGCCTCCAATGATCACACACGGACACCGTAGTAGTGTTCTCAGACTCTGACTGCTCAGTGTCTGCGTGGAAGGATCCAGGTTCCCCTTTACGCCGCATCGCTGGAATGTTTCACCCCAGGTTGGTGTACGCGTATGTGTGCCTGTGTGCGATCTTCATCCACTGCTCCATCGCCACAAGCTGGACACTGGACAGCGGGATGCCTCGGTTAGGCGAGGAGTGGAAGACATTCTTGGATAATTATATTTTGCTTCGGCCAAAAAGTTGGCTTTTCATCCCTTAACACTCGGCGATTCGCGCGATCGGTGCGTGTTCCTTGTCTCCCCATTCCCTCTCTCTCTCTTCTGTTAATTGCTCGACGCACCGTACGGCTCCTCGGAACGTGACCGTTGCAAGCGGTGTACCACCGGGTGTAGAACACGAAAGCAAAAGCCAGATCCAGATTTCGGCAGAAGGGGAACCCAGAAGTCTGGCCGATCTGACGATGATCGCGGGTGCGCGCGCTCGCCTCTGATGAGCGCTCTCGTGGTTTTGATTGATTTTTTTTATTGTAATCCGACTCCGAGCCGATCGTCCGAACGATTTAATTGCTAATTTCGGAGTTTTTGGGGAAACACAAACAAATGGTTGGCTTCCAGGTATGTATTTGTGGGGAAGGGAGGGGAGGAATCCGAAATGCTTCACTGCGATCGTGAGATAGCGAGAGCGATTACATTCCCTGGAAATCAAGAGATAATTTTGATGATTTTTACGCTTCGCTTTGACATTCACATCAGATCAGATCAGATCGGCGACGCAGGAAAAGCCGGAAAATTAACGCCGTCGTCTTCTACGCTAAAAACTGGCTCAAAACATGGTGCGTCCGAGCACGATCGGTAACCGGTGATCACATACCAGCACTCGGAGTGTGAGGGAACAACAATTCGCTCCATCAAATCATGCGAAAGCGATGGAAATGGATGTTACCAGTTGGTTTGCAAAACGGTAACGAGTGTCCGAGACGCGGCTGACCGGCAGCACTGAGCTGATAGGGCCACGATCGTGGCGAAGACCACGGCCGGAGAGTGGTGCCCGGTGATCGATTTAAACGTGCGCGAGGCCTGATAATGACGATTACACTCGTATTCCGGTGGTGTGGGCGTACGGTAATGCTCGTTGTTGTTGTTGTTGCATGGTGGTGGTGGTGAAGCACATAAGATGCCCAGCGTAACTGCGTAATCGCTGCGTGCCACCGCTTTGAACGATTTGAGCTTCTCGCTTCGATCAATCGAGCGATCATCGACTTTTCGACCTTCTTTCGTTTGGTGCGTTTGGTGCTGCTGTTGGTAGTTGCGGTAGTTAGTAGGTTAAAGCGATCGGTCCTCCCTCCCTTTCACCGATTGGTTTCCCCCCCTATCCATCTCTTCCTCCGTCAGTTCAGTTTTGTGGTTTTAAAATCCGGGGGAGGGGAAACAATGCAAACGTCGGATCGTCGGAGCTACCGAGAGAAGCAGGTAGGTGGCGGTTTGTGCCAAAAAGCCAAATGTTATTTTTTCGTTGCTCGAATAACTGTGAACACGATCATTAATCATAACACCAGCGCACATTAAGATGCAGGCATGTTTTGTAATAAAAAAAACACGTTTATATTATGAGTAAAAAGCAGTTTAAACACATCGTTAAAGGCTACATATGGCGAGCATGAAACATCGAAAACTAACCAACAATAATTTGTTTGGAAGTGGCGTTAAGAAGTCGCTGCCACTAGAGCAGCATAGCAGACCAAAAGTAACCTGAGGCGTTTGCTTGGGATAGAGATAAACCTAAGACAAAATCAACCAGAGCGCACATTAAAGTTATCAGAAACGAGACTTGACGAGATAAGTTTAATGTCTCCAATAGTTGTTCTGTTCTTAGGTTTATGACGCAGGCACAGGTCTCTATAAAAAAAAAATCCAGGAGGAACCAGGTGGAATAGCTCCATTAAATTTATCATTCAAGTAGAGTTGAAATTTCTCTTCAAGTAGACAGATCTCTTGGTGTCGAAGCGATCTTTCAGAAATTTCGATTCTGAAGGGTAAAAAAAGGATATTCTGAAGACACTGGTTTGAATAAAGCACATCTATAGCTATAGAGGATAGTTTGAGAAGGAATACACTAATCTGCATTTGATAGAACCAGAGTAAATACCTAATTTCTCGAGAACGAGACTTGAAAAACGAACTAGTGATACTCCCAAAAGAAAATGCTTTTGTGCCATCCGTATTACCATCACACAGATTATCTGGAATAAGAGCTAGTACAATCACTGTTTTATGATTCTTAAAACCTCCCTAACGATCGGATATGACACATCGTATGGCTGAACACTTAACGATTGCACGTCCCTCTAAATGATAATGTCAACCCATTTTCATTTTCATTTCATTTTCAAAATTTGGTGTTCCTTTAACATCACGCACGCAGCTAATAATTGTTGGCATGCGTGTCTCAGTTCACTGAAACTAGCAATAATGCCCGGTAGCCGCATAAGTGTGGTCATCTTTTCATGGATGGTCGCAACACCAGAGCGCGATAACGAAGCAAAAATCCACGGTCCTAAGAATCGCTCACAGAATACACGCCATATCATTAGCAACGTAACGAAGAGTTAAACAACAAAACAAACTAATTACCGATGTCATAAAAACCACAAAACACAAAACACAACACAAAAATCCCATCCCCACGGGAGTCTCCTCTCCCTCGGCAGCTGACCTTCCCCCCCCACTGGTGTCTGGTGGTGTTGAAAAAGTTGAAGGTCTGCGAGCGCGAAAAGCCATTCCAGTACAAATTCGTCCAATAATTGGATTGCTAGGACCAGGGGAGAGGAAACCCCCCTCCCCCGGGGGCCTTAGAAGCTCCAGAGCAGCTCCAGAAGAGCCTGCGGAGCGTGTCCCCGCGTCCCAATGCCCAACATGATGCGCTCCAAACGTTTAAAAGCTAATAAACATAAATTACGTTTCGTTGGCAACATTAAGCGAAGGGAGCGAGCAAGCGAGCGAGCGAGCAAGAAAGCAAGGCAGTGGCCAGGAAAGGGTGGCCAGAATTGACAGGTCTCGAAAGTATGGGCTACCGTTCGCAGTCCGTTCGCGTGGTTGCGCGTTCTACCCTTCCTCCACCCCATTTGCTTGCCACGATCTGCAGCAGCAGCAGAAGCAGCATTCGGGCGCAGCTGAGAATGCGAAGCTCGGTGACCTGCTCGGGTGCAGTGAGCGTGGTTTTGCGCAAGATCGTTGCACATTCCGCGTGATGGCCTCAGTCCGGTGCGAAGAGGTACGACGAGGAATGTGCAAATACTCATCATAAAAGAGGGGCCCCGAGAAGAGGGCGATACAGAAACGCAACGCATAAAACAATCATCCTCCAGCACTCGTTCGTGTTGTCGAATTCTCTCCAATGAACCTCGCCGCACCGGTGGACCGGTCAGTGAGTGAGTGAGTGAAGACCATGCTGTGCCGTGCTGGACCTTCTTTCTGGCCGCAAACTTGCGGTGCTGCTGCTGCTGCTGCTGCTGAGCTCGCGGCATGATTAATGGCCCCCGATAAAGCGCACAGCACAGCCCAAGAAGCAAATGATCTTCGCGCAGAAATCGCACCGCGAACCGCGCCGCGGTTAAGCCGCCAGGTTTTTGGGGCGGTGGTCCGGGGGGTACGAGGGACCGATGATT
Organism: Anopheles darlingi; assembly: GCF_943734745.1. NCBI lineage: Eukaryota > Metazoa > Arthropoda > Insecta > Diptera > Culicidae > Anopheles > Anopheles darlingi. The sequence continues at coordinate 21,643,948 of NC_064875.1, forward strand.
TCGGAAAACGGATTCCAGC